>NC_086317.1:63736293-64036293 GCF_036172605.1 Pelobates fuscus | reverse complement strand
CCCGGCCCCAACCCCTGGGTTCGGGTGGGGGCCATAAAGATAATGAGGGGGGGACCTACTGTCCTCCCCCTCTCCGGCCCCCACCCCTGTGCGGCGGGTGGGGGCCCTAAAATTAACAATAAGTGGGGGACCTATTGTCCCCTCCCGGCCCCCACCCCTGAGCAGCGGGTGGGGGCCCTAAAAATAACAATTAGGGGGGGACCTATTGTCCCCCCCAGCCCCCACCCTGAGCGGTGGGTGGGGGCCCTAAATACAAAGGGGGGTACCCTAGTCACCCCACCCCCCAAAATTTTTTTTTTATCTACCTACCTACCCCCCTCACCCTAAAATAATGAGGGGGGACCTTTAACTAAAAACCTGTAAAAAAAAAATAGATAAAAACAACTTACCATTCGATGTTTTCTTTCAGCCCCAAAAAAGGCCAAATAAAAATCCATAATAACCGACGCAATAAAAAAAAACAAAAAAAAACGACCGCACAAAAAAAATAATCCATCTTCATAATCCATCTTCACCCATGGAGGGCTTGAAATCCATCCAATTAGAGTGCTCTGTGTCATTTTACACAGCGTGGGGAAATTTAACTTTCCCACGCTGTGTAAAATGACACAGAGCTCTGTGATTGGATGGCTTGAAATCCATCCAATCACAGTGCTCTGTGTCATTTTACACAGCGTGGGAAAATTGAACTTTCCCACGCTGTGTAAAATGACACAGAGCACTGTGATTGGATGGATTTCAAGCCATCCAATCACAGTGCTCTGTGTCATTTTACACGGCGTGGGAAAGTTCTTTGGAATTTTCCCACGCTGTGTAAAATGACAAAGAGCACTCTGATTGGCTTAAACCGGCCAATCAGAGTGTTCTTAGCCTAATTGCAGGGCGTGGCAAGGCTTTATAAGCCGTCCCCCGCCCTGCAGAGCTCAGTCTGCGCGGAGCCCTCCATGGGTGAAGATGGATTCTTTTTTTGTGCGCTCGTTTTTTTTTTTTTTTATTGCGTCGGTTATTATGGATTTTTATTTGCCCTTTTTTGGGGCTGAAAAAAGAAGATTGTAGAAGAAAGAAAACATCGAATGGTAAGTTGTTTTTATCTATTTTATTTACAGGTTTTTAGTTAAAGGTCCCCCCCTCATTATTTTTAGGGTGAGGGGGGTAGGTAGGTAGATATTTTTTTTTGGGGGGGGGGGTGACTAGGGTCCCCCCCTTTGTATTTAGGGCCCCCACCCACTGCTCAGGGGTGGGGGCCGGGGGGGACAATAGGTCCCCCCCTTATTGTTAATTTTAGGGCCCCCATCCACCGCTCAGGGGTGGGGGTCGGGGGGGGGTAATAGGTACCCCCCTTATTGTTATTTTTAGGGCCCCCACCCACCGCTCAGGGGTGGGGGCCAGGGGGACAATAGGTCCCCCCCTTATTGTTAATTTTAGGGCCCCCACCCACCGCTCAGGGGTGGGGGCCGGGGGGGGACAATAGGCCCCCCCTTATTGTTCATTTTAGGGCCCCCACCCACCGCTCAGGGGTGGGGGCTGGGAGGGACAGTAGGTCCCCCCCTTATTGTGATTTTTAGGGCCCCCACCCCTTTTTTTTTTTTTTTTAACAGTGAGCAGCCACAGGCTGCTCACTGTTTAATAGACATACCCCTACTCGCGGTATTGCGAGTAGGGGCACAATTTACTAATACTAAGTAATTTTTACTTAGTATTAGTAAATTAATAGGGGGCGGACCGAACATCGCATATGTTCGCCCGCTGTGGCGAAAGCGAACAAGCGATGTTCGCCAGGAACTATTCGCCAGCGAACCGTTCGGGACATCACTACTGGTACCCTTAATTATGGAAATCTCATCATAGCATAGTATTGCATAGCATATACCAAATTAGGGAGCTATCTACTAAAAAGCAAAAATAAGTTGAGCCATTAGCAAGGTGCCAAAAAAATAAGGTCAACACTACGTGCTTGCTTATTCTGAAATACTTTTTTGGATTTATCAAAATATGTCAAATCAGCTCACTCTGCTCCAGGCATCATAACCATTACAGCCCTCCCCATGGTGCCCAAGTCTCCTGACTTACCAGGGCTGCCATAAGTGTGTGACAGCCGTGATGGTTGTCAGAGGTCCAGTGATCCGGGGGGGCCCAGGCTCCTGAATCCACATTCCCAGCAGCGGAACTACATTCACTTAGGACCACCCAATGGGTACTGCATACCAGGGGCCCAATCAGGGCCTGGTCTGGGCACTTTAAGAGCACAACCTGGTCCATGTGATATCGGCCGCCTGGGAGGAAGTGAGAGCCAGTGCCACTCAGGAGGGAGAGAGGCACAACACGGGCAGCAGTGGAAGGAAGAGGAGCAGAGTGAGCTGATGCAGGGCCCACACACATCATCCTCAGTCAACAGCAACCCAAGCAGGCCATCCTCCTGCAGACAAAATGTAAGCTAACAGGAGGGTGACTGCAAATATAAAAAATATGACATGTATGTGTGTGTATATGTCAGTGTGTGTGTATGTATCTCTGTGTATGTGCTAGTGTGTGTATCTGTGTGTATGTGCTAGTGTGTGTATCTGTGTGTATGTGTCAGTGCCAAACACCAACATTCACATACTCCATACAAAACATGCCTTCAAACACACTAAGACTTCTCAGTACTAAATACAACCCTGCAAGGATGTGCAAATTGTAGCTGCCTTGCTGGCAATGCATTGTGAGACTTGTACGACAGATGGGGATTTACATTTTGCCCGCCCTTGTGCTAGAGTGCCCCCCAAAAATATTTGCACCCTTTATGTTAGTTACATTATTGCCCCTGTGGGCCCTTGGCAGCCAGTATAGTGAAGAGGGGGCCCAGCAGATGCGAACGTCAGCTTTTAGAAACACACTTCAGAGCGTTGCTGTAGGTTACCATTGCAAAGACTGGAATTACGGGAGTTGAAGAGAGGAACAGTCAGAATCTAAAGATAAAGTTGGCTAGGTCTCTTCTTAACAACACAGCACCTGGCAGCCTGCACAATGCCATCAGACCACCAGGGAGTCTAATTCCCCCCTCTTTGGCCACAGGTGGAGGATGGATAATATTAATAAATTAATGATATATAGTAAAAATAAAAATAAAAAATTACACAGAATGCAACCCCTATCCTATCCCACATATATACTCACACACTCTGCATCCACTACATCATCACTACACACATCATCCACTATACATACTCACTCTCCATTTACTCCACTCACTGCATCCACTACACACGCACTGTGGGCACTGTGGGCAGACTTGATGGTAAGCCACGGGGGCCCAGATGTTGGGCTGTTTTAGGGGCCCCAAAATTTTTGATGGCAGCCCTGCGTTTGACTGTCCTGACTTATCTCCCCCTGCTGTAAGACGGTGTGATGTCACAGAGGGAAGATTGGGCTGAGGGAGAACTTGACGTCCGTGCAGGATATTATATTTTTTATTTTTTTTATTTATTTTTATTGAAGGTGGACAAATGCCTGCAAGGGTTATCCTGAGCAAAAATATATTTTGGTGTTGTTTTTGGTGTATAAATCATGCCCTTGCAGTCGCACTGTTCAGTTATTTTACATCAAGACAGGATGCTTCATATTTGTTTAGCACTTTGTTTACTGAACTACCAGCAGCAAAGAAAAACAAGGCTAGAATAAACAGGAATTTTCTGCCACTTGGGAGTTAAATCACTTTGTTTATGCAGTCCTAGCCACACCTCCCTCAGCTATGACTCAAACAGCCTCCATGATAAATATGGTTAATTTTTACAGCACAGAGTGTTTACTTTAGAAGTTCTTAGGTCCCGCTTGCGTTTTAGGTCCTTAATTTACTTTATTACTATATTACTTTACCTGAACTGTAATCACACACAGAAGGCTGCTCTGAGCGCTAGACAGGAATTAGCAGAGCAGGAAAAGACATTTTAAATAAAACACACTGAGAAATAAGAAATTATTTTTAATAATTTAAAAATGTGAGATCAACAAAAAGATGGTATGGGGAATAGTGGTGTGTATATTCATCAAAGGAAATAGAAAATAGAAAATAGAAGTTATATTGTTTTTGTGTTTATCGTGCAGATTGTTTGTTGCTAAGGAACACGCAATGACGCCAATGATACCGTTATCAGGTTGATTCACTGATCGTTGTTAAAACTGAGAAAATAAGTTACTCTCGGAATTCAGTTTAGAACTCTGACTCACAAGCTGATTACTGAGTGTAACTATGCTAAGACTGTGTGTCCCTTTAACTCTCGGAATTCAGTTTAGAACTCTGACTCACAAGCTGATTACTGAGTGTAACTATGCTAAGACTGTGTGTCCCTTTAACCCTTTCTACTCACCTGGAATAATTCATGAATTCACAAAACAATTCAAATGTTGATGAAATCTATGAAAGGAGGGCAAACACACTTAATATTTTATAGAGATGACATTGTTGACTATTAGTTCCCCTGCTTACAACTGTTGTGTCACTTGCATTAATGCCCATTGAAATTAGAGTAATACTGTGGTCGAATAGAATGCCATATATTATTCAGCTTCGTCCTTGCTATGAAGATACCCAGAAGCCTTTTTAACAGATTTCCATGCTGCTCAGCACTGATAATAGCCTAGAGGGGGCCAGCGATGGACTGCTGATCCCAGCTGTCAGAGAATGTATGAAGGCACATATACACACACAGCACTACATGTTCATATGTAGTGGGGTTATGCATACGTAGCAGTGTGCGTGTTACAATAACACATCAATTTCAATCAGGCTAGTTAAAGAAAGAGTAGTGTTTCTTTGTGAAATTGTGTTATAAACTCAAAATACCTAGACAGGGAAGAAATTGGGGTTTGCTTCACTGATTTTAGTAAAGTGAATAAATTTAGTTTTTGCTGTATTGATCCTTTAACTTATTTTTTTACTATCCCTGTATATCCACAAGAGACAAAAGTCTGTCAACCAGAGAGAATTTCAAGGTGGGTAAATCACCGGGGGCTTCGACGCGTGGTTAAAATGTATGGCCCCTATCACTCTGTATTTGCTTACTATTCAAAATGTTGCCTCTTGTATGCCAAATCAATGCATAACTATATCATTTGTAATTCCCTAAATTAGAAGATAAATAGAAGCGTAGAAGTGTTTTTTTTTTTTAAATATACAATTTGAAATAACATCTCCAACTGAAGGCGACTTGAGGACAACAATGAGGAGATGCTAAAATCAGACATAGGGGCCCACTAACGGTCAGGTCAATGTCATTCCAATCCCACCCCTCCCTCCTTTCCACCTATGCAACTCTCTTGACCAGCCACCTCTAAACTGTGTATATGTACATTGGGTTGGTTTAATTTTACTTAAAGTCTCCCAGTATTTCCTACAGACCCACCACAACTACTGCTGGTTGGAAAACATATTGATTGGTGTATTCGGTCATTTGCAGACAGAGATGGTGATGTTATCACACAGGTACTACATTTAATGTATAGTATATAACATTCTAGTTTCACATTCACACAGGTACTACATTTAATGTATAGTATATAACATTCTAGTTATGTATCCCTTACAAATTGCATTGGAGCTTTGGGTATCTGTTTCCCCCTAAAAGAACAATCCAGAAGCAGAGTGTAATTAAAATATTTTGGGCTTATCTTAATCTTAAATAATTATTTGTCTTGTCAGAAGGATAGCTTAAAAAGAGACACTGTGTAAATAAAATTATACTTCATATATTACCCCAAACAACGAACAAATGATTACAATATAATGTGCCTAAATCTACTTGAAATTAATTTAAAATTGTGTCTGAACATCAATTTATGCACAGAACTGACATTATTATTATTAACTTGCAATATATTCATCCTGTATCTAAAATAAATGATGTACTTTAATTTCTAGGATACCTGGTGTTTATTATGTACTTGATGGATGGAAAATTTACAATTTCATCTGACATGTCAGAGTTAAATATAATCATATAGAGTTATGGTTTGATTTATTTTTACCTCTTAGTGACAACTTTTCACTATTACAAATACTATACTATTTAAAAAAAAAATAGGATAACAAACCGTATTGGTCTTTTACTCACTAAACAGTGAATTGTAGTGAATTGAAAATGAAATGTAAATATATTGGCAAAAAGTGCAGATTTAGCCAAAATCACAGCTTGCCTATTTTAGCCTAAATTTTGCAATACTGCTCAATTTCCTACTGATCAACAGTTTAGCAAATAATCTTCCGACACGTATTATGCACACTGTTTGTTACAATTGTTTTCTCCATTTGAGGAATGTACCAACCAGTTGTGCTCACATTACATGTTAATTTTATAATAAGGTTTAGAATTTGCTGTACAGTTATTTCTTCTTTATAAATTTATACCATTTAACATTTTCTCCTTCGTACAGATATACAGATATAAACTTTTTAAATGGTGTGTGCACCTTATAAACTGATTATGACCCTATTATACTTGGAATGTATAAGAATTTCCCCCCTGTAACAGTGACAGATGCAAGCATGACACATATGGCTGAATCTGTCACGTTTCATTATGAGATGGAACACGGTCACTAACTGATGCAAGTAGAACACTCTCATGCTTAGATCACAAATTATGGCTCTGGTTAAAATGAATTCATTTGGAAACATTGAAGAGGCTGCGTAAGCATTCACTGGATTCTCTCAGAGTGACTCCTAACGCATCCCCATCAGTCACAAGGAAGCTTGAAGAAATCTCCCGGGATTTCTATTTCCAAGGACTGATGGCATTGCCTGTGATTTATTATGAAGGCATTTGGTAAGAGACGCAGAATATACATACTAGCTTCCTCTGTTTATATGACAAGCTTTTCGGTCTGTTATTTTGTCTCCAGTAATTTTTGATTGCAGTGTTTTATTCGATAATACATACTTCAGCATTATGACTATTTTAGAATTTTGTTAAAATTAGGGTTTTTGCTAGAATTCTGTAAATACAGGGATTGACGGGAGTTCCACAACCGTGCAGTAGGTACTGTGTCATGGTCACATGACCCAACACGCAGAATATAAACACACCAAAAAGGGACAGAGAAAGTACCTATACTAATCCTTAGAGTGGTTGGGTTGAAAAAACAAAATACAAGTAGAAACGTAAAAAATAAAAAAAATAAAAGGTCAAGGGGAGCCAGAAATCACTATAATGAAAGCTAAAGAAGATCAAGGAAGCCAGAAAAATAGAATAGTCAGAGAATAGCCTGGTCAAATACCTAAAAAGACATTATACAGAAATATAAATGCACTCATGGGACACTCATGAACCACAACAGGGCACTGTGATTAGGACTAACTAGTCTTTTATAGGTTTGGGGGAATTATTGGAGTAACCACACCCCCAAAACATGAGAGGGCATTGGTACTTTGTATAATTAGCCTCACTGATGTCATGACGCCGGAACACGAGCCCCGCCTCATTAAAAGGGATGTGTGCACTGAAGGTGGCTCAATGTTACAGCATGAAGAGCAGAAGCAGCAGTCCACCGGATTGGGATGGCAAGTGTCAGGTGGGCCGCCATGGTAAATACAGTAGATCTTACATATTGTTTCCAGAGGAGCTTAATTCAGCTCCTCTTTCTTTTATCCGTATGCTGGGAGAGTAGTTAGGCCTCAGCGTTGCCCTAAGGGTTCTAAGATTAGGTGTCCTTGTGCTACATAGTTTCAGCAGACACATGGTGCATTCTGGGTTTTAATGCGCTGTGTGATGTCACCCACCTTGCAGTACAGGATTTGAAAATATGACCTTCGCACTTCATGTGAAATATATAAAGCACCAACAGCTTGATATACTACAGCCAAAGTTATGTCAAAATTATCAAGATCTTGATAAAGACCAGAATGGGTCGAAACGTTGATTTGATTTATAACACAGTTGTAGTTTGAATGACACAATAAAACACCATTTGCACGCTTTGAAGACCTGTGAGTGCTCCCTAAACGTCGCATTTCTATATATCTTATGCGGAATTGCACCCAGGTAGATTTCTTACTTTAGTTTTTTTGTTGGTGGAGTGCCAAGTAGAATTTAAAGGGACACTATAGTCACCTGAACAACTACAGCTTAATGTATTTGTTCAGGTGAGATCTATAGCTCCCTGCAGGCAATCTAATGTAAACACTGTATTTTCAGAGAAAATACAGTGTTTACATTGATTGATAGGAATACCTCCAGTGGCCGTCACTCAGACGGCCACTAGAGGCACTTCCTATCATGCAGGGCCCTAAAAAGGCCCTGTACACGTCAGACGTTTGAAAATACGTCTGACGTGTGCAGGAGAGAGAAGGCACTGTGTGCGCGCCTTCTCTCTCCAGCCTGTCAGTAGAGGAGGGGGGCGGGCAAAGACCGCGAGCTGAGCTGTCAGTCAGCTTAGCTCGCGGCCGCTCACACCGCGCGCATGCGCAGTAGTGCGCTGAGGACTTCAGAGGGCATGAATGCCGTCCTCTGAAGTCTGTGCGCATGTGTGGCGAAGCCGCGCATTCGCACAAGGGAGCAATGACGCTTCTGTTTGCTCCCTGCTCGCGCCCGCCTATTTTGTCATTTTGACGAAATAGGGGGCGCGGCTTCGCGAGGCTCCCGGCGCTGGGACCAGGTGAGTAAACAGGAGCTGCCTGGAGAGTCCCTTTAACCCCTTAAGGACCAAACTTCTGGAATAAAAGGGAATCATGACGTGTCAGACACGTCATGTGTCCTTAAGGGGTTAAATTGTGTGTATAAATATATATATAAAACCGGGCAATCACCCATCCCCTTGATGAAGTTCTCCAGATGTTGACCACAATGGATACCCATGTACCCATGTTACCAAGAAAAAACAATGTAACGTTTTCTGGGATTTCCTACATATTTCCCGGGATAATGTGTAAAACACATTTTACAGATATTAAATTCCCTTTAATTTTCCATGCAATCAATGAACCTGATTAAACTCCAGATTTTAACTATAACATAACTATAACATGTATAAGAAATGCAAATAAGCAAGTTTATTTAAATGTCCCAAATCATTTACCTGTATTATAGTGCTTAGTGCAGTAGCCAAGCTCATTTTCTTCTTTGAGTATAAATTGCGGCAAAGTTAAACCATCGGCGACTTGCACGGGGCTGTTACTCAGCCATTCAAATATAAGATCATTCATTGTGTATCCAACTAGAGTAAACAAAGCACAGTTCATTAAATTGTAAATTGAAGGCACATAAATGCCTATAACAGAAAACAAGGTTTGCTTTTGAGTGGGCTGAAATCGAACTATACTCATTAAACACAATTCCAGCAGTCACACAGAATATAGGAAAGACACAGAATGTTCTGATTTATTTTTAAATACTTCACGAGTTTATTTTCACATTAATTTTGTAGAAAATGTACTAATAGAAATAGTCAGAGAGGTTATAAGTACAGAGTTTTTTTTTTTATTGGTCTATTCACGTCGTACAAAGAATTGCTATGTCAAAAGCTTTTATGCACTGCAATCACAGAAAACAGGAGTTATGCAATTTAGTGAAATGGCAAAACCAGTTACAAAATGCTTTAATCTGAATTAAAGAAACAAACAAAACAAAACAAAAATATATATATAGGGGTGCACTCACCTAAACATCCACATAGAAGGGTGCTGCTGGGGCCAATTAATACAACGTACAAAATCCAGCATACTTATTCACTAAACAACAACCTGAAAGCTCAGTTGTCTCTTTCATAGGTGCCTCATTCCAGGGCCCTATTTAAAGGGACATTATAGGCGCCCAGACCAATTCAGCTTATTGAAGCGGTATGGGTGCAGTGTCTCAGTCCCCCTTAATCCTGCAATGTAAATCATTGCAGTTCAAGTGAAACTGCAATAATTACATTGCAGGACTAAGACTGCCTGTAGTGGCTGCCAAACAGACAGCCACTAGAGGCAGTTCCTGCTTGCTAGGCAACTTTAGGTGCCTAACACACTGGACATCCTCACGCTCTGCAGGAGGAAATCCATCATCGGTAATATCTCCATAGGAAAGCATTGAAGCAATTCTTTCCTATAGGGAGAGCCTAATGCACTCACCGTGCATGCCCATTAGCCCCCTCTTAGGATGATGTAGGAGGAGGTGGAGCGCCGATGGGAGAACAACACTAGAATTGGGTAAGTTAATAAAGGGTTTTTAAAGCTTTCTGAGCGGGGACGGGTGTGGGGAAGGGAAAGGGAGTGGGTGCTATAAGGGACTACAGTGCTTGAAATACAGATTTGTATTACTTACACTGTGGAATCCCTTTAACCGTGCACTGCAGTGAGCCTCAAAAGGAAGAATAAAGCAATGTATGGTCATATGTAAAAATGCCGTGAGTGCATTTACAAAGCTACTCTACGACCATAAGCTTCTTTGATCCTTGTGTAAGTTATGATCCAATGAGCTCACCTGTTTCCTATAGCCGGAGCCCTGTGTCATGGGAACCCTCCTATGAAGGTTTTCCTTCCCTCCCTCAGTATGACCATCAAGCCTTCTCTAACTGTTAACCTTTTTGTGTACACTGGAATCACACGCGATGAGACAATTAACTCAGTGCTCTGTCTAATTTCAGCATGTACCAGGTTACAAGGAAGCAAAGCAATGAAAAAGGTGTGTTCTGCGACCCTTGTAAAAACCTTGTGAAATCACACCGCTCCTTACATCTCAAGGCTCACATTTAGAGGGGGATTATTAAGCTGCAATAAAAGATACAATATGAGCGTCATCTAGAAAGCTCAGATGCTTCTTCTGAGAAAAATCAGTGGTTGTGCGTAAAGGGGCATGAGACATGTCAAACATGTGATCTCCTTTTACCAGTGCTGTCAGAGGTCAGACAAACTTGGTTGCCTGTATGTGTCCTTGTTGTTTGTCCTTAATGTGTTAGAATGTATTAATAACTAGTGATGTCCCGAACTGTTCGCCAGGAACCGTTTGCCGGCGAACATAGCTTGTTCGTGGCGAACGCGGCGGGCGAACATATGCGATGGTCGGTCCGCCCCCTATTCGTCATCATTGAGTAAACTTTGACCCTGTACCTCACAGTCAGCAGACACATTCCAGCCAATCAGCACCAGACCCTCCCTCCCAGACCCTCCCACCTCCATGACGAATAGGGGGCGGACCGACCATCGCAAATGTTCGCCCGCCGCATTTGCCACGAACAAGCTATGTTCACCACGAACAAGCTATGTTCGCCACGAACAAGCTATGTTCGCCGGCGAACGGTTCCCAGCGAACAGTTCGGGACATCACTATTAATAACCCATATATATTATGTATGCCCCTTAATCTAAACATGCAGTGAGAAGGGGTTGCCAGTAATTCCAATGGGAGTCGTAAGTAGAGTCATAGAAGAAACATTACCTCTGCTGCTTCTGATTAACAGGGCTCATCTGCTTTTTATGACCTCTCAAATTATACATATAGGGTGAGTAAAGTGAGGGAAACAGCTTTGTTACCTGGATCCCTCACAACACTATGATGTAATGTAACATCTTTATTTTGCCCCAGATTGTCCTACATGCATTGCCCGTTCCTTTTCCAGTCCTGTCCTTAGTCGGCCTGTCTCTCTTTCCTTGTTTAAGTTTTCTATCCTGTTTTTTTTATTTTGCTCTTTATTCTTTTTATTTTTCTATGTCCCATTTAGCATTCACTCTGTGATTCTAGGAATGGTGAGTGGAGGTTTTTTTGTTGTCTTGAACTTTTGCTTTATTTAAGAACCGTTCATGAGTTTGGTATTCTTATGTGTGTATTGTGTTGTGTTTTCTTCTTGATCTGTTCTATGTTCCCATTTTTCCATTTACTCATATGGTGCTTGTTGGGGGTTGCTGTTTTAAACATATCTTATTAATAACGTTAATTATCTTATAATATTAGCATTTTAATAGTGCATCTTGTTTGCCCCACATGCATGCCTGTATGTCATCACAACAGCATTGATTTTACTTTCTAGGCAATGATGTGCCATACATATTTTTATTGGCAAATGACTTTGAGCTGACAATTATTATTCTGATCACAATAAAGATTTAGACACGTATATATCCAGTCTGGACTGCCATCAGAAATTTTGGGGCCTCTTATCCGCTCAAGGTCTGGGTATACAAGTTCTCATATGGGGCCCATCCTGAGTCTGCCCATAAGGATGCAGTGTATGTGTGTGGAGTCGTGCAATGTGTGTTTAGTGAATGCAGTGTGCATGTAGTGGATACGGTGTGTATGTCGGGTGTTGCGGACCGTTTCAGCATAAAAGGGAATTAAATCCGTTTAGGCGATAATCCCCTTTTTGAGAGACAGGCACAGCTACTGCAGAACACCAAACTCCCGAACTAGATACAAGATAACACTCCGAACTGGAACAGCTGAACAAGAAAAGCATACAATCCGCTTACACTCCTGGCAGTCAGCTTGCAATCCAATTCCCCCCAAGAACGAGACGACACTTCATTTTGAGAGTTAAACAGGAACTCTGGACTGGCTCATCCAGCCTGGCTTTTATTTCCAATTCACACATACAGGCCACACCCAGGGGGAGGCATAAAAGAACCAATGACATAGATGTTACCTCCCACACATCCCCTCCCCTTAGTGTGACACATAATCCCATTATGCATACAGTTTAAAATATACTTTTACACAACTTTCATAACTTTAAAACCATACATCACATTCACATAAAAATACATATCCACAATCAATCCATTCAGGGGAACAACATATTAAAAAATGGCATGAATCCGACCAGGGGTTCAAAAGTTACTAAAAGTATCTTTTGTCCCTCCTGGCTGGCAGAAAAACATCCCTACAATGCACCCTGGTTTCCTCCCTTCTGCCCTGGAGTTAATTGGAGAAGTAATCCAATTATCCAGGACTAGAGGCAGACTCCATTAACCACATGGTTGCAAAACGACATAAAACACTTTAAAATACATAAAGTCACATTTACACATAACACACAGACATTTCACCTATCCCCAGATAGCTGGGATCTGCGCGCACAAAACTACCGAATAGCGCGCAGATCCTACTCACACAGTACAATTGCCATGGAGCTAAAGTCTTTCCCATAGTCTTTCATTATATGAATAGGCTCCATGGTATGGCTATCTGGGGTATCACATTCCCATAAAGTCTGGTCCATAGTCCAAAGGCAAGAGGCGGGCAATCAGCCCCCTCCAAGGACACGTGGCGAGGTCGGTTTCGCCACACTTCTCCCCTTTACCCCCCAGACTAACAGGGTACTTGACCTCCTGCCGGTCAGTGCCCTTGTTAGTCCAGCAGCCCACCCACAAGACAGAAACAGCAGTACAGCCCACCCACAATAAACCATTACTACACCTGGGTAAGGGAGAATCTTGTCCATGTCCAGGTGCCTTACCACGGCTGTGTGGGGGACTGGTAGGCTGCCTTGGTGGGTTGCTGAGGGTGCAGAGACCAGCAGTACTCTGTACTGGTGCCAGCACTACCCCGGGAGTAGCCTGGTTGGAGCCTGGTTGCTGGAGATTGACTGTCTCCACTTTGGATATATCGCTCTGTGGCTGGGGGACAGGACCGACCGTCCCTACCCCTGGTGCTGTAAATGCAGAGACTACGGTCCCATCTGCATGGATGCGGGGCTTAACATCTCCCCTTGGTGGGTTAGGCTGCCGCTGGAGAGAGGGTGTAACAAGCTCCTCTCTCTGGACGGTAAACTGCCACTGGGGAGAGAGGCTAGCAGGCTCCTCTCCCTGCCATTCTCTCTGCTGGTGGAAAGGGAGACCAGCTGTCTCCCCTTTCCTTCTCTTGTCCTGCTGCTGGGGTGCGAGACTGACTGTCTCTGCTCCCTGCAGGACACACTGCCGCTGGGGAGGATGGACAACACCATCAGCTCCCTGGGGTACACACGGCCGCTGGGGAGGAAGGACGGCACCTTCTGCTCCCTGGGACACCCACTGCCGCTGGGGAGGGAGGCCGCTGCTCTCCTCTCCCTTCACTTCACACTGCCTTCCTGGCATATCACTTTGCTGCTGGGGGCAGGAACAACAACCTCTGCCCCCTGTAACTCAGCCTGCCGCTGGGGAGGGAGGACGACACCATCCGCTCCCTGGGTTACACACTGCCGCTGGGGAGGATGGACGACACCATCAGCTCCCTGGGGTACACACTGCCGCTGGGGAGGAAGGACTGCACCTTCTGCTCCCTGGGGCACACACTGCCGCTGGGGAGGATGGACGACACCATCAGCTCCCTGGGGTACACACTGCCGCTGGGGAGGAAGGACGGCACCTTCTGCTCCCTGGGACACACACTGCCGCTGGGGAGGATGGACGACACCATCAGCTCCCTGGGGTACACACTGCCGCTGGGGAGGAAGGACTGCACCTTCTGCTCCCTGGGGCACACACTGCCGCTGGGGAGGATGGACGACACCATCAGCTCCCTGGGGTACACACTGCCGCTGGGGAGGAAGGACTGCACCTTCTGCTCCCTGGGGCACACACTGCCGCTGGGGAGGATGGACGACACCATCAGCTCCCTGGGGTACACACTGCCGCTGGGGAGGAAGGACTGCACCTTCTGCTCCCTGGGACACACACTGCCGCTGGGGATCTGGGCCGACTGCCCAGCATCCCTGTAGGGCCGGTAGAGAGATCTCGGTCCCATCTCCCCCGGCCATCTGTGGGTCTCTCCAGGGCCAGTCCATGAGGTCCCCCACTTCTGCAGCTGGTAGTGAAGCAGGAGGTACCTCGGCCCCGTTTTCCCAGCTGTAGGCTAGCAGGTCTGGGTCTGCCACCCAGTTTTCCCGGTCTGCGTCCCTGCTCTGCGGCTGGCCGGAATTTAATAGTTCTACATAGTCCATCTCCAGCCCTTGTTCCATGACAGCGAAATGGCGGAGGTCTTGTCCCAGTCCAATAGATCTCGGGCCCTGTAACATCTCACTCCGGTAATGCACGATAGCCTTGTACCGTGACTCTGCTGGACTGCCGAAGTCGACGTCTTCTGTTAGGGCCTTCCACAACATGCCAGGGCTAGTGTAGTGATCCCCCTCCGGCTGGATGCCCTCTGCCCTCCACGTCTCTGACTGGACAGTGCACCACCACAGTGCCTGGTATGAGACGTCCAGGCTCAGTTCCCTTTCCACGAGGTACTCAAGTTGTCTTACCCGCTCCCCTCCGGGTTGGTCCCCCAGAAGCGGCATCCGCCAGGCCATTTTTCTCCAACTGGTATGCGGCACCAGGAAAGCGCTGCTGCCGTTGATACTGGACTTCTTACAGGGCATCATACCATAATTCTATCCGGGCATTATCTCTCCATTCTAATTCACTCTCTTCCTCAGGTGTGCGTGTTGCCCAGGTGTGCGTGTTGCCCATTTTCCCAAAATCCTTCGTATATAGGGTCGCTGTACGGGTACTGGCGTTGCCCTCACTTTGTAATCCAGGAATGGTGTTGTCTGTAGCTGTCCCTCTGGTTGTAGGAACGATCCCACCGTTTCAGCATAAAAGGGAATTAAATCCGTTTAGGCGATAATCCCCTTTTTGAGAGACAGGCACAGCTACTGCAGAACACCAAACTCCCGAACTAGATACAAGATAACACTCCGAACTGGAACAGCTGAACAAGAAAAGCATACAATCCGCTTACACTCCTGGCAGTCAGCTTGCAATCCAATTCCCCCCAAGAACGAGACGACACTTCATTTTGAGAGTTAAACAGGAACTCTGGACTGGCTCATCCAGCCTGGCTTTTATTTCCAATTCACACATACAGGCCACACCCAGGGGGAGGCATAAAAGAACCAATGACATAGATGTTACCTCCCACACATCCCCTCCCCTTAGTGTGACACATAATCCCATTATGCATACAGTTTAAAATATACTTTTACACAACTTTCATAACTTTAAAACCATACATCACATTCACATAAAAATACATATCCACAATCAATCCATTCAGGGGAACAACATATTAAAAAATGGCATGAATCCGACCAGGGGTTCAAAAGTTACTAAAAGTATCTTTTGTCCCTCCTGGCTGCCAGAAAAACATCCCCACAATGCACCCTGGTTTCCTCCCTTCTGCCCTGGAGTTAATTGGAGAAGTAATCCAATTATCCAGGACTAGAGGCAGACTCCATTAACCACATGGTTCCAAACGACATAAAACACTTTAAAATACATAAAGTCACATTTACACATAACACACAGACATTTCACCTATCCCCAGATATCTGGGATCTGCGCGCACAAAACTACCGAATAGCGCGCAGATCCTACTCACACAGTACAATTGCCATGGAGCTAAAGTCTTTCCCATAGTCTTTCATTATATGAATAGGCTCCATGGTATGGCTATCTGGGGTATCACATTCCCATAAAGTCTGGTCCATAGTCCAAAGGCAAGAGGCGGGCAATCAGCCCCCTCCAAGGACACGTGGCGAGGTCGGTTTCGCCACATCGGGGATGCAGTATTTGTGTAGTGGATGCAGTGTGTGCGTATATTGGATGCAGTGTGTGTTTAGTGAATGCAGTATGTGTAGTGCATGCAGTGTGTTTATAGTGGATGTAGAGTGTGTGTGTGTGTGGTAGATGCAGAGTGTGTGTTTATAGTGGATGCAGAGAGTGTGTGTAGTGGATGAGCAGGGTGTGGATTGTGGATGCAGAGTTTGTGTATATGTAGTGGATGTTGTGTTTGTGTAAAGTGGATTGTGGTGTGTTTAAAGTGGTGTACAGTGGATGACGAGTGTGTTTGTATAGTGAATGCAGATTGTATGTTTGACATGTTTGTGCAATGGATGCAGTGTGTGCACAGTGGATGCAGTGTGTGTAATGGATGCAGTGTATGTAGAGAATGCAGAGTGTTTGTTTGTGTAGTGGATATAGTGTGTAGTGGATGCAGAGTGTGTGTATAGTGGATGTAGTGTATATTGGATGCAGTGTGTATAGTAAATACAGAGTGACTGTTTGTGTAGTGGATGTTGTGTGTATAGTGAATGCAGAGTGTGTGTTTGTGTAGTGGCTAAAGTGTGTGTTTGTGTGGATGCTGATTACCATTTTACGTTAAACTGGACGCAGGCCATCTTAAGTTAAACTGGACGCAGGCTTTAATTAGACATATTTAAGATATCATGAGCCTCGTTTTTAGAGTATACTAATATTTTTCACCTACTTATGTTCTGCCATATTTTCCCTATACATTATTTTATCTATTGTACTAATCTATGTGACAATGTAACCAGTCACATGCCATTGTATCATGTGACTACTATTACTTGATTGTGTTTTATGCTATAAATAGAGCAATGTGTCCAGGTAATGATGTTATAGAAAACAGACTAGCCAACAATGCACAATGTCAATCAGCAGTGGCACCTGTTCTAAAGGATATTGTGGCATTAGAAAAAGTGCAGAGGCGCACTGCAAAATTAATAAAAAGAATGGAACATTTTAGTTATTAAGAAAGGATAACAAATTTATATCTCTTTAGTTTACAAAAACTGTGCCTCGGAGAGAACATGATAGCAGAAAAACCATTGTCTAGAAATCTATTCATTTATAGGACACAAGGTCAAGTGTTTAGACTGGAAGAAAGGAGATTTAGTGTAAGGCATAGGAAAGGGTTTCTTTACAGTAAGAACAATAAGGATGTGGAATTCTCTCACTGAGGTTTTATCAGAGTCTGCACAGATGTTTAAACAGCAACTGGATGCATAATTGCAAAAACATAATATTCAGGGATATAATTTTTAATTGGTGGGGTAATAGGTTTTTGATCCAAGGATAAATCTGACTGCCATTCTGGGATAAGAAGGATTTTGGATCAACAGCAAAAACAGATGTGAGAAAGGTTAAATTTAATGGACACATGTCTCTTTTCAGCCTATGCAACTATATAACTTGAGAAAGCCCTATGCTACATGTTATTTTGAACTATTTTATATTTATTGTTTTATTGTACTTTAATAAATACAATTATATTCTAACTTCCCAGGATCATCCTGCCTATCTTTGGAACTTCACGAATCACCTGGTCTACATACTCCTAGGTGTGGAGCATAGCAAAAGAGCCATATCGAGGGAGCAAAACTTTGCTCCTGAGCTAGTAAGTGAATTTTCATTTGTTACACTAACTTCACCATACAGTGTGCACTATATTGCTGTTCTTTTGTTTTTATATACACCACAGAGAAGACACTGTGCCCCCTATATCCTTAGATTGGGGATCCAACCACTCCACGCTATCAAAAAGGAGCCACAAACTGAACTCTAATAAATGTGAATGCACTTCCTATTCCTACACAGATCCTTCTCCTGAAAGTGCATTTCTTTTTCTCTTGCACCTCTAGTTGTACGGCATACTACATGACGATCCCCTGCCCTTATTTTATTTTCTTCTGTTACATATACCATCAGAGAATATACCACGGTGCTACTCCCAAGTTCCTCCTTCCACTACCTCATTTTCTTCCAGATAAGAGAGACTCCATCCTGGGTTGTTCGGGCTGCCTTATATTTACTATTAGTCTTTTCTTCAGCACTGAATCCCACCTGTTGTTTATTTGTTATGATGATAATGTGATTGAAATATTTTGGCAGTTTTATAATAGTGACACCTGACGGTATGTTTTCTCTATTAAGTTAGGTAGTAATAACATCCACAACACAGAGCATACATTAAAAAAACTATCAACAACTAACTGTACCTTTCCGAGTTAAATACTTTGATATTACTATAATAATAATTTTAGGCAAAAAGATCATCTCTGTATCTTCAAATCCATATTTACAGGGTAATAGGGTAGCTTCTAACTATAAAGTCAAAATGTTTAACGAAAATCAATTTTATGAATTTCTTCCACGTAAAATTAAATAATTAAAAAGCCTAATCTAATATTTTGCTGCTATGTTTTCACCCACAATAATAAAACAACATTATAAATGATGGAATTTTAGAACATCTATTCTCTGTATATATTTTCCTGCATACTGTGGGTGAGGATTAACATAGTTATTGTGGATGGTGTGCAATTTAAGAATGTAATGATAATTAGCTAATGAATAATTAATTTTTCAAAATCTTCCTAAGCCGTATACCAAATTTGCATTTCACAGATGTTTTTGCTGGGCAGATAGAAATAAATGAACATGTAAAAGCTATTCTCCCATGGTTTAGAATTGGACCAATACAATTTAGAATTCAAACTATGAAATCTGTGGACATGCAGGTGTTTTGCCTAAAAAGACCATTTTTATTTAATAAATAAACACAAATTACAGGTTAATTATTTTTTCACATGTCTATGTTTTTAAATATTGGATATTTTAAGGTCTCGTCAGTTTGTAATATCTAAATGATTATAGCACCTTAAAATCAATTTATAGTAATTATGGATAGTAATATAGATGCTGTTTTAGAACTGACAATTAATGATACGATAGCAGATACCATATACAAAATATAATATGCCACCACATTAACACTCATTGTAACACAATTCTGGATTATCTTATTATGGATATTAACAGTTTTAGTAATATTTCCTCAAGTAGTAATCCGAAAGTAGATTCTCCACATTTTGCATAAACCATGTATGTTTAGTGTTCTCTACCAAAACTTTAAAAGAGAATCCTGTAAATCTTAATTGTACATTTCTTTGACTGCTGTGCTATTATTTCTTCCCCATGTTTCAAAACAATGTGCTGTGTATGCAGTCTAAATGATCATTAAAATGCCTTGCTGTTAGCATCAATATTTCATCACTTAAAGGGACACTCCAGGCACCCAGACCACTTCTGCCCATTGGAGTGGTCTGGGTGCCAACTCCCACTACTCCTAACCCTGCAAGTGTAATTATTGCCGTTTTTTATAAACTGCAATAATTACCTTGCAGGGTTAACTCCACCTCTAGTGGCTGTCTACTAGACAGCCACTAGAGGTCACTTCCTGCTCTATAGCACTGGAAACCTGTGCTAGAGCCTCGCTGGACGTCCTCACGCTGTGTGAGGACCTCCAGCATCGCTCAAATCCCCATAGGAAAGCATTGAAATTATTTTTCAATGCTTTCCTATGGGGAGCTCTAATGGGCATGCGCGGCCGCAATACACCGGCCGACGCAATACAGAGGAGGAGCGTCGCTGAGGAGGAGACAGCGGTGAGGGACATCGCTGCTTCCTCAGGTAAGTGACTGAAAGGGTTTTCACCCCTTCAGTAACTGAGGATTGGGGGGTGGGAGGGAGAGGGACCCTCCAGTGCCAGGAAAACAGATCGTTTTCCTGGCACTGGAGATTCCCTTTAAAAGCACTCTATATCTATGTCGGACAAATCTAAAGTTCCAGTGTAAATCCACAATAGACTATAAATATTAAGTTATTACTAGACTTAGGCACCACCACAATTTTAGTTTTGTCCAAACTTAATTTTGTCAGTTTGTTAATTCATCATTTCGGATGAAATTTGCCCATTATTTTCTTTTTGGAATTTCATTCAGAGGAGTAGAAGTTTGTCAACTAAACAGCGAGCAGCAAGTGGCCAGTCTTTAATCCAATAAAGGCATACCGGGTGGGGCACCTATTAAAATAGTTAACTGGGAGGGATAAAGTATCCCCGCTGTGACTCTACATGTGCCCCAAAATAAATAGAGGCCCTAGTCTCCCCCTCCATCCTCCCCCGTGACCACTGTCTCTTCCCCTTTATTATTTTTACAGCCCCCACTAGCCATCAATGGGTTGGGACTGAGGGGATACTATATCCACCTGTACATTTATTAAATAGCCCCCACTCATGGCCACAGATGGAGGCTGGAGTGGTACACTAGCACCCCCCATTTATTTTAATAGCACCCACTTGTGGGACACATATGAATCACAAAGGGGCACCATGGGAGGGGGCGAAACATGTGCTGGATCCCCTTTATTATATTACAGACTGAGCAACAAAAGCTGTCCACTCAATAGCCTTTTTTAGAACAGTGAGCTGCCACTGTATGATTGCTGTTAAGTAGACATGCCCCTACTCACGGCACAGCGGCTAGGGGCAGGAGGGAGGATTTAACTTCCTTTAAATAAATATGGGGGCATACTGTCAACAATAGGTCAGGGGTGAGAGGTTGTGGGGGATTTTTTAATAATTACATGGATAGAGCCGACAGCTGCTAGCTCCCTCCTTGTAATATAAAACAAACGAATGAAAGAACAAAATGCATGGACATAATTTCATCCAACAAGCAATTAGTTTGTTGTTTTGTTGTAATTTGTATTCGTCCATTCGCATTCAGACAAAAATTTCTTCATCCAAAAAGATATGCCCAAGTTTAGTTATTACAGGCTCCATAGTGTACTCCATGAGGCAGTAGTCATGTTGAGTATTTACATCAGTAATTTAGAATTATGGTATTACACTATTACACTATATGCCGGTTTGTTTTTTTTCCTTTTAGGACAGATCACCTTTTTATATGCTGCTGTCAGTCGGCTGGGTAGTCTCTGGCACAACACTGCATATTCTTTGTATATTATACATTTGCACCTATTGCTATTATTTTGCAAATGTATTTTATATCATTGCATTATCTAATTTGCCATTGCTTGTTCTGTCTAGAAAATCAAACATCATTCAATGTCAATCAAAACAATAATGACAAATACTTACAGCTTTCGAGTTGCATTGCACACGTTTGGACATCCATAGGAAAGTTCTTTAAATCCATTGGGCATGACAAAATCAATGTTAACCTGCCAGAAAATAAATATTGTCCATATCAGATGTAGATGCAATAAGAAATAGTTTAAATATATTTTCATTTATTTGGAAAATATTATTTAGTTGTAAAGTCAGAAAACATAATATTTGATGGTTCCATTTACAGTTTCCCTTTCATAATTTCTCAATTTAAAAATGTATATATATTTATATTTTCAGCAATTTCTTCCCACGAGGACTCAAAATGTTTAGTAGAATTAACTTGAAGGAGTGCATGAAATATGTTTGTTGCCATAGACCCACACACATATGTAAACACTATAAGCACTTCAATTCTTAAAAGAATCCTTATTCTTTACCATGAGCTAGCTGGAGTAGTGGTATAAACCTCACTGGCATGAGCCCTTTAGAAAGAGAAATACTCTCCGGAGTAATGAATCATGCTTAACTCAATGGCTATCTAACTGTTGAATTTAGGTTTGATGGGTACTAGAAGTTACTCAATGCTTTTTCAATGTTCCTGAGAATCGGAATTTCTTGCAACAGTTTGGGAAAGGCTCTTAATGGTTTATCAGTAAGACAATGCCATGTGAGCAACATGAGGTCCACATAGATATTGAGACCAAAATGAAAGAAATTTCTGAATACTTTTCAGATCAGTTGCTGGACCAATCATATCCTATATGGAACAAAATCCTAACTTCAATCTTCTGACATCTTATGGAAATCTTTACCACACATATAGCCGCTGCTATAGCAGCAAAGGTGGGACCACCTTAACATTCTCCCACAAAAAGTTGGAAAATCGAATTAACTATAATCCCGTTCTCTATCATTATACTGATATCTGCTAGGTTTGTACACAAAACTTGT
This sequence comes from Pelobates fuscus, assembly GCF_036172605.1. NCBI lineage: Eukaryota > Metazoa > Chordata > Amphibia > Anura > Pelobatidae > Pelobates > Pelobates fuscus. Next base: position 64,013,719 of record NC_086317.1, on the reverse strand, counting down.
GCACAAACCTAACAAACAGATATCAGTTTAGTGATAGAGCGTACATGAAATTATTCAGTACTTTTTTTTTTCTAAATGTACCAATATAATTTATACACACTGTTATATTCTTCTCTAAAAATCTACTTTTATTTATTTTAGTTGGTAGGATCTCCTACTTTTTTTTCCTGTGATTGTTGGCGTTGTTTAGAGATTTAGTGCCAATGTATTTCTTCCTGTTTCTTTTTTGTTTTTGTGCTTTTTTTTTGCAGATCTGTTGTTTTTCTTTGTGTATTTTTAATTAGTCAGTATAAAAATAGGAATTATGTTATGATCACTAATCAGAAAACACACAGACAACTATAAACCAGTGACATCACATAATCTATTATATAACGTAACTTTCCTGGAGCAATACAAGATACAAAAATGGATGTTCTTTGATGTCTAAGTATATATTTAAGTTTCATAGATGTCCTTTATTTTATTTCTTCACAGAAGGCCCAGCTTGTGTTTAAACATTAATGCCCCTTTTGAGTCGATGAACTGAATGCATTTCTGTGTATTTCTACATGTGAAAAGCTTATATTTCTCAAGATTTTACTAAAAGGTACAGATTTACTAGTATAACTTTTTTTTAGATAAACTTGAATAATTCTATGTAGGATGGCCCTTTGTCCTCAGAATGTCCTCAGAACCACCTGGATTATTTGTGATATGGATTCAACAAAGTGCTGGAAATATTCATTAAAGATTCCAATCCATGATGTCATGATAGCATCACACTGTTGCTGCAGGTATTTCATGTCCCATTGTACCAAATCCTAAAGTGTACTATAGTGGAACAAGATATGGTGACTGTGGTGGCCATAGAAGTACATTGAATTTATAACTAATTTTGTAAAACCAGCTCAAAATGATATGACGTTAAGCATTATCCTACTGGTGGGATTCATTAAGTGATAAGTAGATTGTCTTCATGAAGGGATGCACATGGTTAGCCACAAGGTAGTTTGTGACATTTATTTCTCAGTTGTAGCAAGGGGACTACTGTGTGTCTATAAAATATTCCCATATCAGTACATGATTATCACAAACCTGACCCATTAACACAAGACTCAAACACACACATAATGTGTAACTTCTGGCGTCATTGTTAGGGAACCTTGGTTTATGTCAAAACACAGAACCAGGAGATGGCATGTGTCGCATGTTGGCACCATAGCCACTAAATTGACCATAGAGTGCCTCAAGGTTCTAAAGAAATTACTTGTTTACATTTTCTAAATGCAGTGGTTAACAGCTCTGTGATGCACCAGTCGACACTGGATGTGATTGTCTAACCTTTGCAACCAATGTTTGAGAGCTACAGTTGCATGACCCTCACCATTCTATTAGAAGCTCAAAAACGGCTATTTAAAAAAAATAGTTTAATATGGATTTACTCATACACAGACCTTTTTATGGGAAGAAAACTCGTACATAACTTGCATTCTGTAAAATGGTATTTGTATTTTAAGTGACACCGAATGCCATTTTGCTGAGAAACATGGTACAATGGGGTGCCGTTGTGAAATGAAGTGGATAATGTGCTTGACATTTGACCAAGTTAAAAAATCTGAAAACTTATGCAAAACAGAGATCACAGTTGTATTTCGGAGTGCAACCGAGAGCTGTCAGGCATTAGTCATGCTACAATGGTTACATATTTGTTATTCACTTAAATAGGAAAACAAAATGTCAACAAATGTGTTTTGCTTTTTAGACTACTGCCAATATAAAATGATAATGTCAAGCAATTACTGGGTGGCAGTTAGAGAAATGGGATGCTTTGCAGAACTTTGTGCTGTTAATGGTATATTACTAAGGGCCAGAAGGACCATTGGTATAACAACAGGGGTCCACAGACATGCAACGGCAATTGGTCCATGGGATCCAAGGACTGGAAATGTTCAATGTACCCATGCCACAGAGATCTAATATAAAGAAGCAAAGTGGGCAGTAATCTAAAGTAAGGAAGTACAGCCATGCATAATTCTACCACAGGTCACTCTTTACTGCACTGGCAGATCCAGCGGGGGAGGGGCAACAGGGCAATTCCCCCCTCCCCCCCTGAGGCTCTCCCCTGCTGGCTAATGTAGGGCAGGCACTGTCCAAGCACCAGCCCTGCAATGTGCCTTCAAGGACTGGAGGGGAAATCAGAGATCTCCCTCCCTGGTCCGCTGGCACTGTGCTGAAAGCCGGCAGGGGAGGGAGAGAGAGAACCTGATCCACCAGTGGAGAGAGGACCCGGGAGCTCAGCCTGAAACTCCTCAGGGTCCTACTCTAGAGAGCACAGAGTGTTGCCACGGTTACCACGGCAATGCTCCGGATCTTGCGAGAGTGAAGACTAGCCCTGGAGCAACGGGCTAGAGTTCACTCTCACCACTGCGATCAGCAGTGATTCCACACCAGACCACTAGGGATCAAGAAATGTCCCCCCTCCTCCGTCAGTAAAGGTAAGAAGGGAGGGGGGACATAAATGTATTTATTTTTTTCCCCAAAATTTCTTTTTATAAAAAATCCCCCCTTATCATAACTTTAAAGACATCTTTTCACAGCATAATCATATCAGCAAACATTAACAGGAAGATGGAATTTCAGTAGCAATGTGTAATATTAAAAATTGACAACTTTGGCTCAATTCAAACACTGCCCCCCCCCATACACACACTTCCGCCACATACACACACACTGCCCCCCATACACATATACACTGCTCCCCCCATAAACACACTGCCCCCTCACACACACTGCCCCTGCACACACCATGCACATTCACCCACTGCCCTCCCATACACACATTGCCCCACACACACATATACACTGCCCCCCCATACACACACTGCCCCACATATACACATACACAGCCCCCCATACACACATTGCCCCACACACACACACTTCCCCCCCATACACACATTGCCCCACACGCCCTACACATTCACACACTACATGTTTCTATTGGCAAATTGTTTCAAAATGATATATATGGTATAGAAGGCTTAATCTGTGTCCTACTATATACAACATGGATTCCGTAAAAATGTTTACTATTTAATTCCAATTTAGCTCTGAAACATAAACATGAATAACATATATAAGTGGGTCATCACATGTTGAGTTTTTTTTATATTTATATTTGTTTCTTGTTTCTATATTAGTGTAACTGTGTTACCTGAGCTGTTAAATAAAAATGTTTAGCAGAATCATTGTAATTGTGTTATTCAATATAGAATAAAAAATACATTGCTATTATGTGTTCATGAACAATTGCCTGAACTTCACCTGTTCATTGGTAATAGTTTAATAAAAAAAATCTGGACTTATAGTTACCACGTGAGGTAGACCGTGTTTATCTTGAGACTGATACACATACTGTTCTAAAGATTCACACCTTGTTTACACTTGTCTATTTGGTATTCATAATTCTGCGACCATAGACAGTGTGTGCTGGGAGATGCCCTCTAAGATGCATTTTCAGTGGGTATGTGTGTCTCCCACCACTAGCATCTTCAGCAGAAGATGAGACTGCAGAATACTTTGCTACACAGAGAATTTTATCTGTAGAATGATATTCGTAACAGAAGATAATAATGCAGAATTGCATATTATTTGCAAGTCATAGGTCTCAATTTTTTTTAAGTATTTAAGAGAAAAAATACATAAATAAGCAAATAACATTTTAAAACAAATAGATGAATGAACAATGCTGAAATTATAAAAAATAAAATACTGCTCAACGGTTTATGAAGTGATCAATCCACACTTCTAAATCAAAAGTAATTAATATAAAGCCCAAAACACAATAAGTAACACCCTTGCAGATACCTTAATGAACTAGAGCTATTGAAAAATGTCCAATTAAAGTTCCATGGAAATACTCTGATAATCGTGATCCACTTGTACATTAAGCACAGTTTAGGAGGCGTCTCCACTCCCACAATGGATCCAGACATTTCAGTTTACTTCATAATCAAAATCCCCAGGGGCCACATTTTAGGCAATAGATAAGGGAGGTGGAAATATAGACAGGGAGATGGATGAGACAGAATGAAAATTGATTTTTAATATTGACTTTGAATTAAATACTTTTTATTAGATCTGAATTTCTTTCCTTCTCCTTTCAGCACTTTTGGGAATATATTTAGGGTCATCATATGGTTCTAGCCTACTTTGATTTGCCTGCTAGTCGGTTCAACCTATCTTTTTTTAATAGGTGTATTTTATGCAAGTTTTTAATCATTTCTGTTGCCCTTTTATTATACTTCTTCCCATTTCATCAATGGCTATTATTTTGCTCATTTATTTTTTATTTTATTTTTGAATTCAGTTTTATAACTCCCTCAATTATACATTATATTTGTTTTACGTTTTTCTATAGGATCATACCCCTGGTGTGGTGCAATTATTTTCTATATATCCTCGCATTTTTAGGTCTATTTTTTGTAAAATTGCAGTGTAAGTATGCATTTTTCAGTCAACCGCTGCAATTTTCTGTTTTTCTTTTTTGGTTCAAATGATAATGTTTTTGTCTTAATTGTTTTTGTCTTCTTTATTTGGTATAAATTGTTTGCTTTGCCAATGTGAAAGGAAATATGTGTTTGCATATGATGTATAAAGCCATAAGGGGTTAACTATTTGATTGTGGAATTAACCCAGTAAAATGGATTACGTACACAATGAGCCTTATAAATAAGACTCCTTCACTTTGCATGCAATATGTCTCTAATGAAGTAGAATTCTCTACGAAACGCGCTTGGCTGGTGTGGCATTACTTACCTCCATCGAACCGTGCAGACCTCCTCCTGCCGTGCGGTCCGACCACTCCACGCAACTGCGCGGTTGGACATCTATATATAGATATGGGCATGATGTCACGTCCACTCTTAAAGCGACCATGTCATTATTGCGATCCTAATCTGTTTTGGATCGCAGCGATAAAGTGGACCTATCAGAACATAGCTAAGCCTATTTAAGGTTGTTTTAGCCCCCATTCATTGCTCTATTGTGGTTTATGTTAGATCCTAGTTTAGTGCGCCTAGAGTTTCTCTTGTGATTTCTAGTGTTTGACGTCGGCTTCGTATTTGACTTGTGATTTCTGGTAAGCTAACCTCGGCTTTGTATTTGACTTGTGATTTCTGGTATCCTGACCCGGCTTTGTCTTGACTTTGCGTATTTCTGTATCCCTGACCTTGATTTATTCTTGACCTTGATTTTCGCTATTTATACATTAAGTTGGGCCATTCTAAGGCTCGGTAATATGTCTTTCGAATCCATCTTTTGCGGATTTCCTCTTTCCAGCGTGTTGGGGTACGACTCCCGTGGATTGCAGAAATGTTCCCTGTGACACGCATGACATAATTTTTGTGCCCCGTTGGAACGAATGCCATAACTCAGTTCCGGATTCCATTGGATGACACATCTTAACTCAAGCCGGCATCCAACCTGTGCAGTACTGGAGGATTGTGTCATCTACTGCCACTGAGATCATTTGTTAGGACTATTATACTCATGATATGTCTGTACTCATTGGAAACTCTGTAAGTGTTCACTTGTTTTGTGCAATCAAGTATCCTGTTTTTACCATAAGCACTATGCATTGCTGTGCTCTCTTATAGATCTAACTCTGCTTTATATACAAGTGGAGCATGATTATCAGAGCATTTTTATTGGACTTTTATTGGACAACATTTTCACAACTTATAGCTTTTGTTTATTTAGCTACCTGCAAGGGTGATACTTACTGTGCTTTTGGCTTTACTTCAATTTAAGCTTTTAGGGCTTATTGTCTACAGGAGGCACGGAAATATCTCATATGTTATATAGTGACTTACTGTACATGTTCTAGCCCAGTACTTGGCAAACATTTGTAAAATTTTCAAAGAGTTACCTAGAGTGAAGTGGAGCACTGAGGGTACGTTGAGCTACACTAACCCTAAAGAGTAGGAAGTAACCCCTATAGCTAATACGTATAACGTGCCTGGCATGTACTGGGCAGAGAATAAAGACTAGAAAACATATATTTTATGTTCAGAGTCAGCACATCATGGATATATGCCAAGGTCGCGTCATCTTTTTCTGCCTCTACCAACTAGTTTACAAAATAACTGCTGGATCTCCAAAGCTTCTGGTGCTCCTGCTATTCTCCAACACCCTAGAACACACTAAGTCCAGTTTATGTGTTCACCTAGCTATACTATCCACTACCAAGAAATAGAACTTTGGAATAACCCAAACTGCAGGAGATACCATCACCATTAAACACTGTATAACAGGCATCATATTACTGACTATTGATGATATAACACATGATACATTTTTGTTGCTGTTCTTCCTCCTTCCTGTGTAGAAGTAAGAAATTTTTGATAAAACATACCATATTTTTCGCTCCATAAGACGCACTTTTTTTCTCCTCAAAAGTAAGGGGAAATGTCTGTGCGTCTTATGGATCGAATGTGTGTTCCCTGGAGCCGAATCACCAAGCCCAGGTGCAGGGGCGAAAGGCAGATCCCGGTAGGGAAGCATGGAAGCATGTGGCTTGGAGGATGGAAGGCTGCAGAGAGGAGGCTGCTGGGGTTTCTGTGTCACGCTGCTTCCCCCGCTCATCGCCTAGCAACTGGTCTTGCGGGACAGCAGTACGCACCTTACCTTACTCCTTCAAGCACTGTCTAAGGTAAAAAACAAGTCACTATTTCGTTGAGCCTGTATAGGCACCCATACGCCGATTACATAGAGTCTGGCACGACTCCTGCATTTGAGTTTGTTTCTTCTCACCTTGCTGCATTTATTTTTGCTATATAGAGAATGCACTATGTTTTTATTTACACAGCTATACTGAGCCTGTGCTGTTTGAAAATACATTTAAGTATACCCCATGTGTACACTTTAGGTGTATAGATCCTTTACTTCTGTTTTTATCTTTCATGGAAGGTGATAAGGGAATACACCTTCTTCACACCCATTTTTTGTTATTGTTATTGTTATTTTATCTCTGAAGCGCCTACACAAACATTTCTTAAAAAAAATAAAATGCAACAAACAAACCAAAATAAATGGACTATTTATATATCATATATATATATATATCATATGTATAAAGTAATCATTGACTCCCGCTTTCAATGATTAATTTATACATATTTTGTTTGTTTCTGTCTCTTAAGCAGTATTAGGATAGTCGACCATTTGTTGTAAATTCTGTTTCTTCAGAATATTTTTTTCTTGTTTATTTTTTTCTTCTCTAAAAACTAGGTGCATCTTACGGTCATGTGCGTCTTATGGAGCGAAAAATAAGGTACTTTTCCTTACCTGATGCTGTACAGAACATTCCCATTCTTAAAAATTCTCAATAACTTGTTGTCTGTTGTGACATCGTGGAAATTTGCCCCCTTTTCATTAGCAAAGAATAAGTCGGGTTTCCAAATGGAGTCTAACATAGAAGGATCTAAATCCAGCGAGTCGTCAGGGTATTCACTATACGAAAGCCGAGGGTCGTTCCATTGTTGCCTTAAAAATATATTCACTCTGTAGTCCTAAGGAAATGACAGGAAAGTAGTTTATTTACCTATTTATTAAATTAACATAGCATGATATTACTTTAAAGTTCCCACTGTCAGAGCATCATGTGATGTGCTATAGAACTGCTCATCTCTGCTACGTAAAACACAAGGACAAGGTTCCGGTGAAATGGTTACATAATTGTAAAGGGTTTATTGTCTAAAACAATACATTGTGGTCAAGTAATGGATCGATAGGAAAAAAGAAAAAAAATAGATTTAAAAAATTGGTTGAAAAATTCTGTTGGGCGAGGAGAAAATTTCCAGCCTGGCTGTTTTGGTCCTTAACTGTGCAGTTTAGCAGTCAGTTCACCACGTGGCACTACATGTGAATCTATTGAAGATACCTTTCCAGGAATTGATGTTAAAGCCAAAATTACGATATGCCTTGCTTTAGGGATAGATTGGAAATTGTGAGATGTACGTACACATGCTACGGACAGAAAAAAGGAACCAAAATAAGGAAAGATCATTTTCAAAATATCTGTAATCTGTACATTTTTACTCTAAATATCAAGCAATCTGTACGGACAATACAGAAAATAACAATTTATGTTGAACTCTTGTGCATGTACAGTAGGTTGATTATCCAAGGCAGTCAAATAGTCTGTATAAAACAATAAGGAGGGCAAGAACTTTACTAAAAATGTGGGATCAAATCTACAAGGTCTCCTTCCAAAAACCCCATCTGCTATAGACAAAAAATAAGGAACTGCGACACCAAAATAAATGTCAAAGAGATTTACTCCACCTGTGTGGAACTGGCTTCATACATGTGGAGTTAATCTCTTTGACATTTATTTTGGTGTTTGGACTATTGTTTTTCTAAAATAGTCTCTATGGACAAGCTCCTGGCATACTATATTCAATGAATCTGCCAAAATGACTGTCTCATGTCTTAAACGTTTGCCCCATTTATGGAACTTAAGGAACAACATCAAGAATGTCTGGTGTAGATCATAATTCCATTAAAGACAACATTTGAAAATATTTGTATGTATCATTTAGCTGATTTTTTTGTATCATATATTTTATACTCATGGTCAGCTTTAGCATTATATAGTGATTTTATTAGTTTTTCTCCAAAAGTCATTAAATTTGATTCATAATAATTATATTTTAAACATATAAACATGAAGCCCACGTGATCAACAGATATAATGAAAACTGATCTAGCTGACTTGATATATTTAGGATATGTTACTATCACACTTGTTAGTTACTATAGACCCATTTGAACTTCTTCTCATTGCTAACTGACTAATGCATAGATTTGACTTTTTGTGTATAGATTTGACTGAGGACCAAGAGAGGTGAGAAACCAGTCATAAAGTTAACTTTGTTTTTAGGGTCTCCCATACGAAAGTCAGTGATGTCCCTTTGAAATTTATTTCCTTCCTCTTATAGTAAACGGGATTAAAAATGATGAATATTTCACTATTTAAATGCAATATGTCTGTGGCGAAACAAGCTTCGCCACTGTGAACTGGAGAGGCCTGGTTGCTAGCCTCCTGCCCTGCGACTACGGCCCCTGGACATATTGCTCTATAAAAACTATATTTGGGCATGTAATGATTTATATTGCTGCTACTGGCCCTTTAAAAGCAGCGATGGACATATTGGGACTTTTGGGACTACTGTACCTTTAAGACTGTGGAGCGTAGTACAGGAATCCTGCCTTTAATACTTTAATGTCATGTATGTATTTTTGTATGCAGTTAACCTGGGTTATATATATGTCCAGCATTCATCTGATTGTTCGGTAGAATCACTCCATTCATTGTATTGAGGAAACTACCGAACAACCAGACCACCCAGGACTAAGTGTGCCTCCAATTACCGTTTGCAACAATGTTGCAAACGGGTAATTGGCAATCAGTGTAGTGTGGTCTGTGTCCTCTGGGTGGCCGCCATTCGAGAAACAAACACGTGGCGGCGGCCATCTTAAACTACCGAACAGCGGTGTTTTGCCGTCGAGTGTCTGGAACTGAAATCGGACACTCGACTAGGCAAACACCGCTGAGACCACCAGACTTCCAGGATTTCGTGGGGAAACTACCGAACGGCCCGCCGTTCGGTAGAAAGAAACGTACGAACTAGGGGATTCATGCGAATCCCCCTTAGGCTCTATAACACCAGTAATTCGTCTGTTTCATTCACTTGTTTGTGACCGACCGCAGTGCCAAAATGCATGGAACTGTTTTCGGATACTTTACCCATGCGGTCGGTCAAATCTTTGGAACTTCATATCTCCCGAACCATTCATCCGAATGACCTGATTCTTGGATATGTTGTCCCCCTGAATAAGGGCTATCAGGGGATACCTGTTTTGGAGGTGTAGCATATGTATTTGGGGTACATCCAGGAATTGGGGAAAAGGGTGTACGGTATAATTATGTTAAGTGCTAATCTAAGGGGAGGAAATGTGTGGGAGGTACATCCCTGTGATTGGTTAATTTCATCCTCCCCCTGGGAGTGTCCTGTATGTACTTGTTTGTAATAAAAGCCAGACTGGGTGTCCCAGTCCAGAGTTCTTGCTTAACCCTCAAAGCGATGTGTCGTCTCGGTCTTTGGGGGAATGGGATTGTATGCTGACTGCCAAGAGTGTAAGCCGATGTCTGCTTTTCTTGTTCAGCTGTTCCAGTGTTCGTGTGGTTCCAGTCGGGAGAATGGTGTTTGCCGTAGCTGCCTGTGCATCTAGAAAGGGGATTATCGCCTAAACTGGGTTTTATCCTCTTGTAAGTGAAACGGTCCGTTACAATTGGTGGCAAGCGGCGGGATCGTTCCTACAAACAGAGGGACAGCTACGGACAACACCATTTCTGGATTACAAATTGAGGGCAACGCTAGTATCCGTACAGCGACCCTATCTACAAAGGAACTCAGAAAATGGAGATGAAGCTTCGGGATGAAATGTCCAGTTACGTAGGCCTGTGGTCTGGAGTAGTCCCAGAGGAGCTCAGGTTGATGTACAGACAGAGGGCCAGAGCCGAATTGTGGGACAAAGCCATGGAAGAAGTACCGTATTCACGAGGGGAGCGGCGCCGCAGCAGAAGGCAGCAAATCCTGGCTAGAATGGCAGAGCGGATGCCCCTCCTGAGAAACCAGACCACAGGAAAGTGGGTGACTAGACTCGAGATTCTAGTATACGCAGAACTGACGCTCGACAACGCGTACCAGGCGCTACAGTGGTACGCGGCTCAGTGTGTCCCCAGGATGGCAGAGTATGAGTTCCCATAAGGCGGAGAATACACTGGCCCCGGTCTATTTTGGGATAATAGTGGTGACGAGGACTTTGGGGAAGATACCGACTATCGGTTTTGGGACCTGTACGGCATCCGAGAGAACATGCTGGGTCTCTTTGGCGCTATGGACCTCGAGGCAGATGTACGATATTTGGTCACCAAGGAATGGAACCTGGAGGGGGATTACCTGCGACTCATCAATGAGGCCTGGGAAGAGACAACCGGTCCTCCCGCCCAACAGCAACCAGCAGTACCCGAGGTAGCAGAGTTCCTAGACTGGTCCTGTGAGCAACCCCAGGGAGATGAAGGTGTCGTCCTTCCTCCCCAGCGGCAGTGTGTAACCCAGGGAGCCGAAGGTGCAGTCCTTCCTCCCCAGCGGCAGGCTGTGTTACAGGGGGCAGAGGTTGTTGTTCCTGCCCCCCAGCAGCAAAGTGATATGCCAAGAAGGCAGTGTGAAGTGAAGGGAGAGGAGAGCAGCGTCCTCCCTCCCCAGCGGCAGTGTGTGCCCCAGGGAGCAGAAGGTGCAGTCCTTCCTCCCCAGCGGCAGTGTGTGTCTCCGGGAGCTGATGGTGTCGTCCATTCTCCCCAGCGGCAGGCTGAGTTACAGGGGGCAGAGGTTGTTGTTCCTGCCCCCCAGCAGCAAAATGATATGCCAAGAAGGCAGTGTGAAGTGAAGGGAGAGGAGAGCAGCGTCCTCCCTCCCCAGCGGCAGTGTGTGCCCCAGGGAGCAGAAGGTGCAGTCCTTCCTCCCCAGCGGCAGTGTGTGTCTCCGGGAGCTGATGGTGTCGTCCGTCCTCCCCAGCGGCAGGCTGAGTTACAGGGGGCAGAGGTTGTTGTTCCTGCCCCCCAGCAACAAAGTGATGTGCCAGGAAGGCAGTGTGAGGTGAAGGGAGAGGAGAGCAGCGTCCTCCCTCCCCAGCGGCAGTGTGTACCTCAGGGAGCAGAAGGTGCAATCCTTCCTCCCCAGCGGCAGTGTGTACCCCAGGGAGCTGATGGTGTCGTCCTTCCTCCCCAGCGGCAGTGTGTACCCCAGGGAGCAGAAGGTGCCATCCTTTCTCCCCAGCGGCAGTTTGCCATCCAGAGAGAGGAACTTGTTACACCCTCTCTCCCACGGCAACCTAACCCACCAAGGGGAGATGTTAAGCCCCACAACTGTGCAGATGGGACCGTAGTCTCTGCACTTACAGCACAAGGGATAGGGACGGTCGGTCCTGTTCCCCAGCCTCAGTATGATGGATCCAAAGGGGAGACAGTCGGTCTCCCCCTCCGGCAGTCGAGCTGGGCACCTAAAGGGGAGACAGCCAGTCTCCAGCAACCAGGCGCCCACCAGACTACTCCCGTGGTAGTGCTGGCAACAGGACAGAGTACCGCTGGTCTCTGCCCCCTCAGCAACCCACCAAGGCAGCCTACCCGTCTCCCACCCAGCAGTGGTGAAACACCAGAACTTGGACAAAATCCTTCCTCACCCAGATGTAGTAACCGGTTAGTGTAGGTGGGCTGCTCTGTTATTTCTGTTTCGTGGGTGGGTTGCTGGACTAACCAGGGCACTGACCAGCAGAAAGTCAGGTACCCTGTTAGTCTAATTGGCAAAGGGGAGAAATGTGGCGAAACCAGCTTCGCCACTGTGAACTGGAGAGGCCTGGTTGCTAGCCTCCTGCCCTGCGACTACGGCCCCTGGACATATTGCTCTATAAAAACTATATTTGGGCATGTAATGATTTATATTGCTGCTACTGGCCCTTTAAAAGCAGCGATGGACATATTGGGACTTTTGGGACTACTGTACCTTTAAGACTGGAGCGTAGTACAGGAATCCTGCCTTTAATACTTTAATGTCATGTATGTATTTTTGTATGCAGTTAACCTGGGTTATATATATGTCCAGCATTCATCTGATTGTTCGGTAGAATCACTCCATTCATTGTATTGAGGAAACTACCGAACAACCAGACCACCCAGGACTAAGTGTGCCTCCAATTACCGTTTGCAACAATGTTGCAAACGGGTAATTGGCAATCAGTGTAGTGTGGTCTGTGTCCTCTGGGTGGCCGCCATTCGGGAAACAAACACGTGGCGGCGGCCATCTTAAACTACCGAACAGCGGTGTTTTGCCGTCGAGTGTCTGGAACTGAAATCGGACACTCGACTAGGCAAACACCGCTGAGACCTCCAGACTTCCAGGATTTCGTGGGGAAACTACCGAACGGCCCGCCGTTCGGTAGAAAGAAACGTACGAACTAGGGGATTCATGCGAATCCCCCTTAGGCTCTATAACACCAGTAATTCGTCTGTTTCATTCACTTGTTTGTGACCGACCGCAGTGCCAAAATGCATGGAACTGTTTTCGGATACTTTACCCATGCGGTCGGTCAAATCTTTGGAACTTCATATCTCCCGAACCATTCATCCGAATGACCTGATTCTTGGATATGTTGTCCCCCTGAATAAGGGCTATCAGGGGATACCTGTTTTGGAGGTGTAGCATATGTATTTGGGGTACATCCAGGAATTGGGGAAAAGGGTGTACGGTATAATTATGTTAAGTGCTAATCTAAGGAGAGGAAATGTGTGGGAGGTACATCCCTGTGATTGGTTAATTTCATCCTCCCCCTGGGAGTGTCCTGTATGTACTTGTTTGTAATAAAAGCCAGACTGGGTGTCCCAGTCCAGAGTTCTTGCTTAACCCTCAAAGCGATGTGTCGTCTCGGTCTTTGGGGGAATGGGATTGTATGCTGACTGCCAAGAGTGTAAACCGATGTCTGCTTTTCTTGTTCAGCTGTTCCAGTGTTCGTGTGGTTCCAGTCGGGAGAATGGTGTTTGCCGTAGCTGCCTGTGCATCTAGAAAGGGGATTATCGCCTAAACTGGGTTTTATCCTCTTGTAAGTGAAACGGTCCGTTACAATGGCAACAACATATTAGCAGACTTGGCTAATCTCTGTATATAGAAGCTGATTTCCTAAGACTTCATGTCATTGGATCTTTACTAAAATCCTCTTTATTTAGCATACAGAGGGTTAATACTGGACCCACACTTTGCTTTTATTCTGCATTGTCTTCTTAGATTATAATGCCAAGTTTGCTAGAGATGTCTTAGTGGAATTGGGCATAATATGGAATGGAATTATACATATAAGCAACTGAATGATCTATGTGATATGAGCCAGTTTTACACAAAATATTTAGTTGGATGTATATTTATGCAAGTTAAAGGTTGATATTTGGAAATTACACGTGGCTAGCCTTAAATAACAATTGTAGACAAATATTTGAGTCAAAATGTAACCATGGAAACTGTCCTTCTCTTTGCCCAGAATATTAAACCATTTGTTAGATGCGTGTTCCATTAGACATTACACGCCATACTATGCAATCTACTATTCTTTCTGAGGGAACTGTCCATTGTGTGTTTATTCATTGTGTTTCCATCAGTGGTTTATCTAGTTTGATTTTGTTTTGTTGATGTTATTTTTACCTCATTTCTTCAAACTAGTCTCAAACCAATTGAACATTTGTATACCATTATTCAATATATCTCATACTGGACTGCTATCTCTCCTACATAAACAACAGCGTTGTCCAATGCGTGGACAAGGAATAATTGTAACGAGCTTGATTTACAGGAACAAAAGGTAGGGTTTGCTCTGCTCAAATTTTTTTATAACATAACAGATAAAGTGCATTTTATTTATTATAAATATTGATTTCTAGGTGTATTAACATTATTAATATGTAAACATTTCAGTGGAGGCTCACTGAAATGTCAAGATGGTGGGGCACGAAAATCAACTCAAAAATGTGACTCTATTCCCATAAACCCATTTCCATAGACCTTGATCCGATAAGACATCATGCCCAGGTAAACTTCATAAGCCTACAAATATATGTATTTGGGAAACAAAATCCACTTTAAAGAGTTTTGGCTTCACCTCGATGCTGTTACTCAAACTCAGCCCTAGGAGACAGTATAATATGCAGGTATATCATTTAGGGCGTGCATGGCATGACAACTCAATGCAAAACCAATGGGGATGTTTTTTTTCAAAAATGCCCCTGAATATTCACCTGATCAGTTTCTCAACATTCCAATAAAGGAAGGGGAGCACTGCAAAACTAATAATAAAATACAAAATACTTATTCCCAACACACACTTATCATAAGCAATGACTAAGGCAATAGACTAAATTATTGTTAATGCAAAAAAATTAAATAAAACTTAAGGAGAAGGAATGCTGCCCTCCTGCCCCCTGCACCCTGTCCCCTGCCCCCCTGCCCCTTTGTACCAGACTCCCCTCATATTGCTTTTTTAAGGACAATTGCCATCAATGAAATGTATTTTTTTATGATTTTTTTTTTAAAACAATGTATATTGATTATTTTGAAAATAAAAATCACTTTTTTTAAAAAATCTGGCTAAGCAACTATGTTTGGTCAGATTATACTGCTATCTAACCAACTGCTGGTCAAACTAAGTTGCTTGCTGCTGCAGGTTCACACAGAGTAATCGCAGCAGCAGGCGAGTTAGGTTGAAAGCAGTTAATCAGATAACAATAGCTGCTCAGCCAGACAAAATAGTGGAATGTTCTCAAAACAATCAATATACAGTACATTAAATAAAATACCAATAAAGGGACATTCCACTTCCCACACAAATCAAACTCAATATTTGTACATATACACCCAATGAAAACTTACATACATTTAATTATGCATTTTTTCATTGGGGATATATCTAAGAACAGCTTGCAAAAGCTGCAGTTCTTTGGTCTGCAGCCTTTGCAAACCCTCCCTTTCTGACCCCGCCCAGACTTTCTGTGGCTGTCCAATCACAGACTGCCCAATGCAGCTCAATGAGAAGTCTTTGCAACGCAGGTGCTCTGGACAACTGCTGCCTCTTGAGTTTAGCTCCATTTAGCTAAACTACCAGGAAGCAACAGAACTGGTTGTCTGATTGACAGCCAGAGGGTGTAACAAGATTAATTTATAAAAAATCGATTTTCTACTGAAATCTGCAGTTTTGGTATAATTAAAAAAAGAAGATATTTCTCACACATAAAGCACTTTAGCAAGTTCCCACCATTCCTGCTTTTGGAGTGACAACCTCAAGTGTTACTGCGCTGCCACCAGCGAACTGTCTTCATGCAATACAGCTTTAATGCATCATTAGACGCGCTTGCGCTGTACTGTGGGCTGGTTTACTTTTTACGCAAGAATGCCCATCGTGGATTTCCTCAGTGACGCAATTAGCGCCACTAGCATTAGCCCCTGGAATGCCTGCCCGCCCACCCATCCTGATTGCATACCTCCCTATTTTGGTAAATATGCTAAAGTGCTTGGTGTGTGCCTTTAAGTTTCTTTAAATTTTATAAACTTTTTTTTTTAAATGAGAAGAGAAAATTTGTTGACAGATGGCTGGCAGACGTTCTTTAAACAGAAGAGGAGACACTAGGGACAGTGACAAAATAAGGGAGGTGAATCAAGGGAAAGAGTTAACAGGTTAGTCTATGTATCTTTCCAAAGAAAATGTACATGTATGGACACATGCTCCAACGTAACCTTATTAAAGCAGAAAGGAACGGAGTACAGATCCCCACGCACAAAAGCAATGACCCATTTTCATCTTCCATAAAAGAGTACCACCCACAATATTTACAGGATCGGTTTGCTTGGGTAAATACCCTTACAACAAACAAGCCATATTGCAAGAGAGAAAACAAGGAGGCCGATCTTCTGACAATCCGACATGACTCTTTTGAGATAGCATCTCCTCTTATTTTTACTTATTTCCATCCCTTTCTTTTCCCTCCTTCTTTTTACATCTCTTTTCTAATTGCCAGATATAAATGATCATTTTATTTTTTTATTTTTTTTTTAAGCAGAGACTACATACAGCCAGACGTAGACAGACAGACACATACATACGTGTGGAACAATATTCCATTTTATAATATACAGTAGTAGTCATGATGTTTTCATTAAAGCAGCATCAAGAAGACATTAATTAAAATGAGCAAATTATGCATTGCCGTTTGGAGAACAATAGTTTTGCAATGAGTTGATGAGTTTTTAAATGCCTTCCATATGCCACATGGTATGTGGATCAGAGAAAAATAGACTCGGATATCCTAGTAATGCCAGAACAATTCAATCAAATCAGTTTATCCTCCTGATTCCTATGTACAGAAAATGCAGGCTTCACTGAACTCTACCGAGAGAATTCCTCTTTCTCTGTGTGTTCTAAATCTTTGCTGTGTCCATATGTAATTACTGGCATGTAATGACTTGCTGATTTAATGCTGTATGTCTTTGTATTAAACATTAATATTCACATTAACATTGCTCTATTATTAATAATTGCCCTCTATATGTGCACTCACATATACATATTATGGGCACAACATTTGCACCTTTTTAAATAGTTTTATTTGATTCTGGTTTTCTGCTCAGTCAATACTTGACTCTTCTTCTAATATTAAGGATTTAGTAGATGCAATTACAATCAGTGGCAAAACTACCAGGGTTGTGATGGTCGCTCATGCAGCTGGACCCTGTAGTAGTACCTGTTAAGGGTGAGCCTCGTCCAGGCTGAGAGACTTCTTGCAAAACAGTTATTTTGTGTATTGGCATTCATAGAAAATATAATCAATAAACTACTGCAGGTAGTCATAGTAATGGGACTGAACTATGGCCTCAGTGATGGAACTACCAGGGTCGTAACGGTCGCTATTGCAACTAGACCCTACAGTTCTGGATGTCAAAAGGCAGGGGGTTCTGGCCATAATCACACTCTGCCAAATCTCCCATACAATCAAACTCAGACAACTCCACACACAATCATTCAGCCCTCACACTCAATGACACTCAGCCAACACACGTTGCCACTCAATCACACTCAGTCACCACATATATCCTACTCAGATGTATTTGTAAGAGCGATGAGGAGGCCCTACTTTTATGTTTGCACTGGGACCCAATGGTTTCTAGTTACGCCTCTGTTTGCAATAGAACTAGAGATCCTGATGAATTATTATTTCCATTTTTTGTATATATTTAGCAGATATTAAGTATTAACAGCTGATCGCCTGATCGCTTAGAGGGCCAGGGGGGGAGGTAGAGGATTGGAAAGTTGGAAGGTGCATGGATGATTTAAATGTTCACACACTAGTACTAGCATTTGTCCTCAGTAGATATCAGAATAGAGTAATATTTCATCTATATCTCAGTAACATCGGCCCTGTTGTTTTGACTGATGGGAAATAGCAGCATTGGTGTTAAAACAATGTATATTTTTGACTGCATTGGAATTATACTCCCAAATACACAACTCGAGTCAAAGTATTATAATATATATCTACAGCAATGCATAAAATCTTCTAACTAGCTTAACCGCTAAACCGAAGAAAGCTTGAATCCTATTCTATGAGGAACTGATTGCGACTGATGTACTTTAGTACTAAAACCATGTTAAATAATAGGCTATACATGCAATCCCTTATTGTTCCGGATGAAGTCAGTTTAATGCACAGAGGTTTAAGGACACCTATGAGCCATCTTGACAGAAGGAGGTTTGGTTTATCCTATTTAAGAAATTACAAATCTTTAAACAATAGAAAATGCTTATAAATATTCCGGAGAGACATATTTGTGAAATGCCATAAGGCTGTTACTTGAAGGTGAGAATAAAATGTTTTTGGTCTTTATACATTTATTTTACAGAACAGATGTTTGAAATTTTGCATTTTCTGCTATACCCTTTAAGCTGTGTGCTTTAAAACAGCCACTCTTAAAGTTCTATTTTTGGACAGCAAACCCACTTAACAGTAACTATTAGTAATATTTTTACTTGATTGTAAACAATTATTTTGCTAATAAACATTTGTTTTTATATTTGCATAATAGCATAATTTCAAGTAATAAATCGTGTGATTTTCTTTACATGTTAAAACAGACGTTCTTGCGAGCAGTGCCACCTTAATGCAGGGTTAGATTGTGCCCTCTGTATACAATTTAAGTTACTATCTGCAAGTTTATGTCAATTTGGGATCGCTCATTGTCTCATAGGGAAAAAGTTTTAAATTGTGATGATTAGTTATTTTGGAATACATATGTTTTTTTGTTAGCACAAATATTTGGTATTTTCTTTCTCATTTTCAATGGATATTTTTTAATGTTTATTTAAAGTTGTCTTTGTAATTTTTGCAAAAAAACAACCATAAACTCTTTTAATTTTTAGTTTGATGAATAACATACATCCATTATGATTCCATATACATGGCGTCATCCTTCCATCCAGTGTTAAGCCAATTAATAAAAAAAAAGTGTGAAAGTGTAAATTGTACGTACATTTTGATTGTCTCTGGCCACCACATTAGCTCCTCCAGTTTCCAGAGCTTAAATGTGAGGGCTTAGTGATGTCTCCTAATAAACACACTGTCACTCCATTACATGCAACCTTAAATCCAATATTGTATCAAATTACCTGTGATCAAATGATCATAAGCTAAAAACTAGGAATCAACACTAAGCTTTGGGAACCACCACTGTTGATGTTGAAGAAAGCAGGAGGACAACGGGTGACAACATGTGGAAAAAGGCATGTTGAAGATAAAATAATAAGTAAAGCAAGAAGGAAATTTAAAAAAAAGTTGAGAAATAGACAGCAGGTGGGCATCTGACAGCATGAGAGAGCATGGTAGCAGTAGAACAACATGTGAGATCAGGTGACAACCTTGGACAATTGTCAGACATAAAACAATATGAGACCATAAGATGACAGAGCAGAGGAGGAGAAGTTTGGCGCAGACACTTGATGGAATAATCAAATATAAATTATTGCATGCTTCAATACTGATGACTAATTTATTCACTGTTCTATGCAAAAAAATTTAAATAGAAATCTGACTCACTTAGGTGACATTTTTAGGTATATCATTAGATGACTTCACATTTCTGTTGTTTTTTTTAATTTCTTTAAATGAAAAGTTTCTGCATTATGCATTTTTCCAATAGCGGATTGAAGATTTTAGTTCAAGGCAACTTTTCCTGATAAACATCTGATTGAAATAGTGATTTTCAATATTTTTTTTACAGAGCCACATATATTGCTTCTTTTTTGTATAACATGTTCATGTACATTTGTTTAAAGGGACACTATAGTCACCTCAACAAGTACAGCTTATTGCATTTGTTCTGGTGAATAGGATCATTACCTTCAGGCTTTTTGCTGTAAACACTCTCTTTTCAGAGAAAATGCAGTGTTTACATTACAGCCTAGTGATAACTTCACTGGCCACTCCTTAGATGGCTGTTAGAGATCCTTCCTGGGTCATGGCTGCCTAAAATGCATCCAAGCATTCAGTGTCTCCTCCCTCTGCATGCAGACACTGAACTTTCCTCATAGAGATTCATTGATTTAATTCATCTCTATGAGGAGGTGCTGATTGGCCAGGGCTGTGTTTGAATCATGCTGGCTCTGCCCCTGATCTACTTCCTTGACAGTCTCAGCCAATCCAATGGGAAAGCATTGTGATTGGCTCAGGACAATACTTCTGATGATGTCAGCAGACAGCTTGCTATTCTGAGCCAGACAGGGACACAACCAGCAACTTCAGACTTGAATACAAGTACAATTTAACAATATTTAGGGAGGCAAGAGAGGGCCAGGGGGACTAGATGGTGGTTTTAACTCTATAGGGTCAGAAATATGTTTGTGTTCCTGACCCTATAGTGCACCTTTAAGCATCTCTTCCAAAAGAAAAGCATTGAGATACTCCCGCCAATATTGTGATTACTTCCTTCAAAATTGCCGTTATCTCTTGTACTAGAAAGGCCAGATCCTTAACCCCTTAAAGACCAAACTTCTGGAATAAAAGGGAATTATGACATGTCACACACGTCATGTGTCCTTAAGGGGTTAAGTATCAGTTCTTGCTATCAACTACACCCACAGTCTCACGCAAGCTCATGTCTTCCTTTTGTTTTCCTTTTTATTGTAAGTTTGTTTGTTTTTCATACAGATTGAGTCATTTTCAAAATTCTAAAGCTCCGGTCAATCTGTTTTAATCTGGTCTCCACTCTTGGCATTCCTAGTCCAAAGTGACCATTGATGTTATTGCTAGCAAATCCAAATACTATTATTTCTTGACCTATCTGCCATTTTATATACTGTGACTCTCCCGATTCTCCTTCTTGTCTATCATTACTTTGACCTTAGTGACAATGTTCAATCTTCTTTGTCTTCTTACTTCTTTAGAGTACTCTAAACAGGTTGCTGAGAGGACAAGAGGACTTTTGCCTGCATCTGTTAGCACTATAAAACTTCACTAGGATTTCATTATCAACTATATGTTGTGTGGTGACATTCATATTGAACTTG
The DNA here is from genome assembly GCF_036172605.1 of Pelobates fuscus. Taxonomy (NCBI): domain Eukaryota; kingdom Metazoa; phylum Chordata; class Amphibia; order Anura; family Pelobatidae; genus Pelobates; species Pelobates fuscus. The sequence goes on along the minus strand of NC_086317.1, from coordinate 63,992,524 downwards.
CACATGGCAAGAAAATTCAGTTTGGCCAAACCATTTTTTCAGATAAAAATATATTAAATATATAATATATATATTTTTTCTCTCTATTGGTCATTTCTCACTTGATTTGTGAATAAATTCAACATTTATTAAGTGCCCTCTAGCCATCATTCATCTTCTTCTCTTTTTTTGCCATGGGAGAAATTCAGAATCACAAATGATGCTCAGCCATTTCTCATTTTAGTTTGCTCATGTTACATCTACATTTTGGCTCGGGTTCAGGAATTTGTCTGATTACAAGATCAGCCCAAATTTTGATGATTTGCAGTCTAATCAGACTCTCCAAGTGTAATTCATATCACTTTTTTCCCTAATTACTCCCATTCCATCTTTGATGCCAAATGCCTATCTGCCTTCCCTAAGTGTATTTTTGCCCACTTCTTAAAATATAATTAAAACAGAGTTTCTTCTTGTTCTTGCGTACTGCAATAACCCCCTTTGTTAGTCTTCAATTCAGTGGTGAGATCCAAAACCCTACCATACAGACTCGTTACCTTGGGGTCACATTCGACTCTGATAAACCTTCTTTCACTCCTCACATCAATCCACCAATTAATAATGCTTTTATCTCAAAATATGACAATTTTTTTTTTCCCTTCTAACTTATAAGGCAAACAAAGCCCCTGTTCATAAATTTGTCAAGTCATGTTTCATTATTCTTAGTTATGTCCAGATCGCACCATACAATTGATTACGTGTACGGCTTTTGGTCTTATCTTCATCAATCCTCTCGTACCTTGCCTTGGAGCAATTATTTTCAATAGCTTCCTGCATCATTGAAGATTACTTATGAATTCCAACTGCTCCTCTACAAATATCTCATCTCATGTCCATTGTCTTTCCTTTTGCACTGTGACTTACTTAAGTTACTCTCTCTATTAGACATCTCTCTGATCTCAGCCTTCTCTTCTCTGAATATTGCACTTTACCTTTGTGGAGGGTCATTGTCATTTCTTTCTTCCAAATGTCTTTCTTGTTTTGTCACTATTTATTGTGTCGACCATTTGCCTTGTGGACAGAACAGTGGAATGTGTTGGTGCTCTATAAATAAAAATTACTTACAGACAAATCACTGTCTACTACATGAATTCCACACAAGTTAAGATGTATCAGGCATCTCAAGTGTTAAAAATACATGTACTATATTATGTTATAGTATGTAAGTTTGCCTAAATTGAAAGCTTGAAAAGCTACAATAGAAATATCATGAGTCAGAATAAGCCCAGATGCATGAGATTTCATAGGCAAAACAGTTGCCTCTGGATAGAGTGAATCATACATCTTAGGCTTTTGATTATAAAAGCTATGTTCAGAAGAGCTAAAATTGGATTTGCCTACGTCAGAACATTATTTTCAAAGCTTGCCCATTAAGACATAGAGTAGGGGTTTGTACGCATGGCATAGAATTCCTGGAAATCTAGTAAAACAATTGTACAGTCAAGGGTGGACAACCTCAGCATAGATGATATTACAATGTATCAAAATAATTGTCATGTAGTGGTTTTGGTGCATAGATGCAGTCCCTTTTCTTAAACAAAGTAAAACCAGGGCTGTTAAACTCATTTGCTTTGAAGGGCCAAATTGTCCACTAAAACAGGCATGGAGGACTAAATGCTTAACATTTATATACACACACACATGCGCAAACAAGAAACAAAAGGGGGCACCAAGAACAACATCACGTAATGTCACATTTTTAATTTATTACTTTCTTAAAACAATAAAAAAAAGTGTATTTGCATGTAGTGTTGGCATTTGAGTGCTGCTGTGTGTTTGTATGCACTCTTGCCATTTGAATATAGTGGTGTATTTGTGTGTAGTGTTTGCGTTTGAATGCAGGGGTGTGTTTGTCTTTCGTGTTGGTGCTCCAATACAATGGTGTTTTGTGTGCATTGTTGACATTTGAATGCAAGGCATATTTGTGCACAGTGTTAGTGTTTGAATGCAGGGGTGTATTTATGTAAAGTGTATGTGTTTTAATGCTAAAATATATACACTGCCACACAAATAGATAGGCACACTGACACACATACACTTACACTGACACAGATATGTGCACACACTCAGATACACATGCCGCTGGTGCGGCAGCACTGAGACCCGCATGCTGAGGATGTCCATGCATTTAGGGCCCCCCGAAAGGCATATGTCTTTTGGGCTTGTGCTACAACTCTTTATCAGCATGACTGGGCCCCTTTAATAATGGCAGCCGTTATCTGCTGACAGAGCGAGATGTTTGGGAGGAATAGGCAGAGAGGACCGAGAAGAGGGGGAGCAGGACGGAGAACTGGAACCCATGTAAACAGGAAACAGGAGATTGGCTAAAATGTGTGCATTTTGCATGTGTTCATATCTGTGTCTGTATATTTGTCTATATATCTATCTGTGTGACTGTGTGTCTATGTATCTATCTGTGTGTCTATCTGTGGATTTATCTGTGTCTGTATGTGTGTCACTGTATCTATGTATTTTTGTATCTATGTGTGTGTCTGTATGTGTGTTTGTGTGTCCATTTTTGTATCTGTGTGTCTGTCCATGTATCTATCTGTGTGTCTGTATGTGTTTGTGTATGTGTGTTTATCTGTGCATTTATATTTGTGGCTGTATATATGTCTGTATATCCATTTGTGTGTCTGTGTGTCTGTATGTGTCTCACCTTATCTGTGCATCTATATGTGTGTGTGTCTGTGTATCCATTTGTTTGTCTTTATGTGTGTTTCTTGTGTTTGTGTATCTATCTGTGTGTCTATGGTGGAATATACCGCCTAGTTCGTGCGTTTCCCTTTTTGTCCGTTCGGTTTTATCACCTTATTTTGTCAATAAGGTGATATAAAGTTAAATGTATCACAGACACACAGCCACCCTTTCCCTTAGCTAGTTTCCAGAAATGCTGGATAGGTAGAAGGGCTATAAAGACTCAGAGAGGTCTAAGAAGAATTATCTAAACTAGCCCTAATCTCCTTAAACACCTTCAAGGGTGATCTAAGCTAAAGCTCAATCTAAACGTTTAGATGACTGCCTGATTTCCCATCACAGATGCTGGCTAGGAATAACAGTGTGAAAGACAAAGAGTGGGTCTAAGTGCCCATAGTGCAGTAAAGTGTCCCTAGTGAAGTGAAAAAGAGAATAACGAGCTGGCGCCCAAGAGAATAACGAGCTGGTGCCCTATCAGGGGACGTGTATATGGCATCGATTTTAGGAACCGGGAGATGGAAAAAGATGCTTGGTCGGTCCTCCTACTTCAAATTTGGGGCACTGCACGTGCAATCTAATGTGCCACCAGAAAGGAGTGGTGTGTTAAGTAGTACTAGTCCTATCAGTTTAATCCCTGGTATGTTCCTTTTCTTTGGTTTGGTTTTTGAAGCCACAGTGCAGCACCAGAGGGCCGAAAAATTAGGCATGTACACGTGCCTGAAAAATTAGGTATTGTTGCAGCCGCTGCTGTAGCAGCGGCCATAAAAATTGATATTTGTTTCCCAGGCAGAAAGTGCCCTAAAACATTGCGGCTTGAACCCTAGTTGGTGGCGGATAAGTCACGCAAGTCAACCGGCATTCAGAGCTAAAATACAGCAGCGTGTGGACCATTTTTAGCCCAAGGCAGCTCATCTCATCAGGCCTTTTTTAGTCGAATGTATCGCCCACTGTCAGTCCCTTCGGGATCCACCCCTCATTCATCTTAATAAAGGTGAGGTAATCTAGACTTTTTTGACCTAGGCGACTTCTCTTCTCAGTGACAATACCTCCTGCTGCACTGAAGGTCCTTTCTGACACGACACTTGAAGCGGGGCAGGACAGAAGTTCTATCGCAAATTGGGATAGCTCAGGCCACAGGTCAAGCCTGCACACCCAGTAGTCAAGGGGTTCATCGGTCCTCAGAGTGTCGATATCTGCAGTTAAGGCGAGGTAGTCTGCTACCTGTCGGCCGAGTCGTTCTCTGAGGGTGGATCCCGAAGGGCTGTTAGCGATGCGTAGGACTTAAAAAGCTCCGCATGTCCTCCATCAACAACACGTCTTTAAAGCGTCCTGTCCTTGCCGGCGTGGCCTTTAAAGCGTCCTGTCCTTGCCATGTGTGCAAGCTACTGTGCGACCAGATATGAGTGGCACTGTGGCAGAGGTTGGCAGAGTACACGCTGTAGGCCTGACACACCCGCTTGAAGACAACTAACAACTGCTATTCAATCTATAACAGTGAAAAAAAGGTTGTTGCTTTTAAATCAACGCTATTGTGACACCAGATATGAGTGGCAATATGCACTTGCAGAGGTTGGCAGAGCACACGCTGAAGGCCTGACACCCACTTTAAGGACACTGACTGCTATTAGCTTACAGTGAAAAACGTTTTTTCTTTTTAAAGGCACGCTATAGTGACACCAGATATGAGTGGCAAAATACACTGGCAGAGGTTGGCAGAGTACACGCTGAAGGCCTGACACCCAGACGCTTGCAGACAACTAACTGCTATTCAATCTATTACAGTGGAACATTTTTTTTTGTTTTTAAATGCAAGCGTAAGCTATTGTGACAACATGTATGAGTGGTGTCACTGGGCATGTGGGCACAGTATCCACTGTGAGCCTGACACAGAAGCTGGCAGTCAGGCAACTGCAATTACATTACACAGGAAAAAAAAAAAAAAGAAAGCAGACTGATGTTCTAGCCCTAAAAAGGGCTTTTTGGGGTGCTGTCCTTACAGCAGAGATCAGATGAGTCCTTCAGGACTGTAGTGGACACTGAATACCTTGCCTAGCTATCAATTTCCCTATCAAATGAGCAGCAGCTACACTTTTATGTTGTGCTGGTTGATAACAAAGTTTATACCTTTGAGATATAACATTGAGTTAATATGACAGGTCAGGATTAATCATTAATGAATATATATATACTACAGCACATTTCTTTTTGAACATGAGAAGGTAAGGGGAACACAGTGCATATTAATAGAATTGGTATAACCTTGCGACAGTGCGTAGACATGCTGTGTTCTTATGATTGAACCCCAAAGGAAAGACAGTGTTAAGGAACCGGGAGTAACAACGCTTAACTAAGATAATTGCGTCCCCTGGGAAACCCTGTGATGGTTAGGGAATAATACAGTCAAGGTAAAGGCTTACAGAGGGTGAATAAAATTAACCCTTAAGATTAGACTGGTACATAGAGGACCTCGTTTCGATTCCATGTAGAGGAAAGAGGTGAGTGGCTGGGGGCCTTTCAGTGCACTGTATGTGAATCAGTCTCATCCAATGCCTACTATGGGCAAAGCACTTTTCCACAACAGTGGCAAACGCCACAGGGCCTCAAGCCCAGAGGAGAGGTGGGTCAGTTCAGTGGACATGGCCAAGACATTCCGCAGCTGCTCAGGCTTAGCATGTAATTCGGCTTTGGGCCACATCAGACGCATCTCAGATACTTTAATAGTCCTAGCGCTGGCTCGGATTAGTTTCTGTCTGCATGCCGCCTTCAGACGGAGAGATGAGAGCTTCCCGCCTCGCCACCATCTTGGGGCCCTCCACTTGGTCCAAGTCGTGTTCAGACTGGGCTGTGAAGGTAAGTTGCCTGTCGACTGCCGTAGGGCATGCTGATGCATCCTCTACTCTATGCTCTGCCCAATTTTTCAAAAGCTCTGTTCAGCCGAGCCATGATGTCTGGATGTTCCTCGGCTACGTCGGGGCACAGCGCTGCCTCCGCCATGCTTGGTGGTTCACCTGAAGTTCCTGCAGCTTCAGTGGCTTCACCCTCTGCTCCCAGTAAGTCAGGGTAGCGTCCCATGGATGGACCGGGATCACACCCGCCAGGAGGGGTGGGGTTACTGGGGCCCCCACGGAAATCCAGTGGGAAAATCCATCTGGGAGGTCGTCCGTTCCTCCCACCTGGCACACTGTAGGCTGCATGGTCCAGATCGTGCCTTAGATTAGCTTCTGTTGAGGTTCCCTACTCTATAGTGCACTTCAGTCAGGTCAAGAGACAGGTATGTTGCTGAATTTGGATGAGATTGAGCGCACAGAAGCTGGGAACTGCTTGTAATATTAGTGAGGAGCTCAAACCAGGCATGTCTTTCCACCATGACAGTCAGCCCCCTCCCCCCCCTTCCCTCCCTTTCCCTTCCATATCTTTTGGGTGCAGGAGGGTGGTGTCATAAGAGTCCGGTGGGAGCTGGCTGGCCATGGCTGATGGGAGTCTGAAGTTTCAGGATTCCTTCCCCCTCCTTTGCTCCTGCCTACCTGCAAAGATTTCAGAAAGCTGCAGGGAAGTGACCTGAACTCACTTCCTACCAGCATTGTTAGATCAACTATTTATGCAACCAACAAAGCATATTTGCTACATTTTCATATTGATATGAAACACTATTGTAGCTTTATGCGTAGAAAGTAAATTTTCACAGTTTACACAGTCTGACAGTTTTTTGTCTTTATGTCCTCAGCTTAAAGGGACACTATAGTCACCTGAACAACTTTAGCTTAAAGGGACACTATAGTCACCTGAACAACTTTAGCTTAAAGGGACACTATAGTCACCTGAACAACTTTAGCTTAATGAAGCAGTTTTGGTGTATAGAACATGCCCCTGCAGCCTCACTGCTCAATCCTCTGCCATTTAGGAGTTAAATCCCTTTGTTTATGAACCCTAGTCACACCTCCCTGCATGTGACTTGCACAGCCTTCCATAAACACTTCCTGTAAAGAGAGCCCTATTTAGGCTTTCTTTATTGCAAGTTCTGTTTAATTAAGATTTTCTTATCCCCTGCTATATTAATAACTTGATAGACCCTGCAAGAGCCTCCTGTATGTGATTAAAGTTCAATTTAGAGATTGAGATACAATTATTTAAGGTAAATTACATCTGTTTGAAAGTGAAACCAGTTTTTTTTTTCATGCAGGCTCTGTCAATCATAGCCAGGGGAGGTTTGGCTAGGGCTGCATAAACAGAAACAAAGTGATTTAACTCCTAAATGACAGTGAATTGAGCAGTGAAATTGCAGGGGAATGATCTATACACTAAAACTGTTTTTTTTAGCTAAAGTAATTTAGGTGACTATAGTGTTCCTTTAAGCCTTTTGGTGTAAAGATTGTACACACTGTATGATTAATTTAAATCATCAGGTAAGTTGTCTTAAGAAATAATTTTCAAGATGATGATTAAAACAGCCATGCTTGTGTTTTTACCAGTTCAAATATGTTTCCATTTCAGCTTTCCTGACCCACCATTTTGTAAATAAGTAAGATGTGTGAGTGGGGGTATTGCCAGGGGTAGGGCAGGTCTGAGAAATTTTATGTGACATAGTAATAACATTCTATGTAATTAAAATGTAATTAATACAAGAACGATGTATCTTATTTACACAGACTGGTTTCTAAAAACATTTATTGTAGTTTATTGACACATTGCTGGGAGTATAATTGTTGCGGAGCTCTGTTGTACAGTCAGACACACAAACTATATGGATCTTCTAGAGGAGAGGGACATTAGAATAGAAAAGAAGGACAAAGGGAATGGGACTAAAGTAGGGATAGTCTCTACTAAATAGGGATGCTTGGAAGGTATACAATTAGTATATTAATTTCCTTGCATCTATTCAATGGAACTTTAACTTCAGTTGAAAGTAACACAATAGGTGGGCTAAATAAACAAGTAGTTGCAACAAGACAAGCTGGACATACAGGAACAGGAGGTGCTGAGGATCCAGCTCAAACAAGTTTACAATCTAAGGGAAATGGGGTAAAATGACATAAGAGGTAAGAGTGAGATCTATTTCATGTAATGGAAAGGTAGGTATCGAGAAGGTAGGTAGGTATCGAGAAGAAAGCACAATGGCCACAATTGGAGGAGACAAGATGGATAATGAGATGTGAGGAGGGAAAGAGTTTAGCTGATATTCCTTCTTAAATAGTTATATAACCCAAGGTGAAAATAATTATAATATATGCAAGAGTGTGGTTGTGTTGTTAACCCATCATATTGGGAATGTACCGACAATCTGACAATCAGATTAAAGGTATACACCAAGCACCATCTCCATCATAGCTTATCGTATTAGTAATAGTGCTAGGGGACCGTCACTGAGAACTTCCTTTGTAAATGTTCACCATTTGTTAGATATTTATCATCATTTATGATTTCTACTCACTTACCTTCTGATACTATCAGTCTAACTTCCTCATTGACCCACTACTTGGACAGGACAAGCAGTCTCACACCATCGAGGTCAGTCTCTCTCACTTGCACGGCACAGGTCCACGCTTGGCCCACATTGCAGTAAAGTTACCAAGAGTGCTGTGATCAATCTGAAAGTTAGACCTCTCCATCCGGTGTCACTGAATAGAGGAGTAACACTGTAGCACTAGCACTAAAAACAACACAATAAGCTGTCATGGTGTCCATTTAAGTTCTCTTTCTTAATTAATCTTGGTGTAATGCAATGTCTGCAAAAAATGAACATGTGTTGTGCCGAAATATAGCTCATTTAACCAAACAAAAACTGACAGTGACCCATGTAGTCTTGACAGTTCAACTTACTTATGTCGATATCGCATAGGAGATCACATAGTATATTATGTTTTTAAATGATGGTTATTATAAAATAATTACATAGCATTAATCAGGAGTCAAACCTTGGCTCTCTGCCTCTTGAAAGACTACACCTCCCATATATGTCTAGCAGATGTCCAAAAACTGCTTGGGCACAATGGTCATCAAAACTTTATGCGACAAATTGATATTTTATATGTTTCCCCTATAATTGAATTCTGCATCTGCTAATTTTACTTAGTCAAAACCTGCACTGAATCACAGCCGATATGGGCAGCAAGACAACTGTTGCTGGTGGTTTCAGCATCTGTATCATTAAGAAATTACAGTCAACAATAACATATTTTATCTAGATTTGCCAATATTAGAATAGCTTAAATTGTATTAAGTCAATCAATCAACCCATTCAATTTAACCACAGACAGCAATTTGCAGAATTCCTTACTCACTATGTGGTGCATTGAGTGTTGTTTGCCTCTTCCTACCTCCACTGCGGTACATTTGCCATGTAATTAGACTTGTCTGTCACTTTGGAAAGATACGCATTTTAGGCAGGAAATATACATCGCAACCTGTAATCAGATGCAGAGCTGTGATGTATTTTATGCTCGATGTTTTCAAAACTGTTTGCCTTTGCATACTGAAAAGTCATTACTGAAATGAGCAGAAACTCTTTAGAATCCAGATGTGAAAGCAACATATTTTAAGTGAACAAACAGCAAGGGTCTATTGGAGCCAACGAAAGGATTTCATTTTAAATATTGTAGGAAATGCCACAGATTTTCTTCCAATATTTGGCAAAGAGACAGAACGACATGGAACAGAACGTTGCTCATTATACTATATGGCCAAAAGTAAGTGGACACCACTCCTCATTATTATTTGTTCTTGTTCAGCCTCGTTCATTGCTAATAAGTGTAAAAATAAAGTTTAACAAACATGGAAGATAAAACTGGCACTACTACAGAGCTCAGCGACTTTCAGTTGTGGAATAGTGTTAGGATGCCAAAATATCAGAGTGTAAGGCTTATTCCCTGCTAGAGGTTCTCCTGCCAACTGTTTAGTGTTTGTTAGCGGGAAGGGAAAATTTTTGATGATTAGCAATAACTAAGTTAACAATAACTAATCAAGGTGGTATACAATGCTGACTCACAGATTGGGATCACTAAGTGCTGTAGAACATTCAAATCACTTGCTTTTGTTTGCATCGTTCATTTACAAAAAATGTTCTTTGAGAGTTTCAGGAAATAGGTTTCCATGGCTAGTATTTGTCTTTTGTCTGAAATCACAATGCACACTGCCTATTGCCAGTTATGGTGCTGACAGCATGGGCGTAGGAACCGGGGGGAGTGGGGGGACGCATCCCCCCCAGCAAATCGTGCGGGGGGACAGGTTATAGGGCCCCCCTCATGCTGCAGCCACCTAAGCGCTCTGTAGAGAGCCTCAGACGGCTGCAGCTTTGCCCGGGCTGGTGCGTCCATGAGGGCGCACCGCCCGGGCGCAGCATGAGGAGAGGGGCTGACAGGAGGTAAGCGCTCAGCGCTCTCTCCTGTCACTCCCTCACTGTAGCGTGGCCGAGCCCTGTATGTACAGGGAGCACCTGTCTCCTGTACCCGGCCGGACTAACAGGAAGTGCACACTGAGTGTGCACTTCCTGTTAGTCCGGCCGGGTACAGGAAACAAAAGCTCCCTGTACCCGCGGACCATACAGGGCTCGGCCACGCTACAACAGAGGTAGGGGAGGGGGGAGGAAGAGAGTAGGGAGGGAGGGAGAGGGGGGGGAGAAAAAGAGAGTGACAAGGGAGGGAGGGGGGGATAAAAAAAGAGAGTGACAAGGGAGGGAGGGTGAGAAAAAAGAGAGTGGCAAGGGAGGAGGGAGGGGGAGAAAGAGAGTGACAAGGGAGGGAGGGAGGGGGAGAAAGAGAGTGACAAGGGAGGGAGGGAGGGAGGGGGAGAAAGAGAGTGACAAGGGAGGGAGGGGGAGAAAGAGAGTGACGAGGGAGGGAGGGGGAGAAAGAGAGTGACAAGGGAGGGAGGGGGGAGAAAGAGTGACGAGGGAGGGAGGGGGAGAAAGAGAGTGACAAGGGAGGGAGGGGGAGAAAAAAGAGAGTGACAAGGGAGGGAGGGGGAGAAAAAAGAGAGTGACAAGGGAGGGGGAGAAAGAGAGTGACGACAGAGGGAGGGGGAGAAAGAGAGTGACGAGGGAGGGAGGGGGAGAAAGAGAGTGACGAGGGAGGGAGGGGGAGAAAGAGAGTGACAAGGGAGGGAGGGAGGGGGAGAAAGAGAGTGACAAGGGAGGGAGGTAGGGGGAGAAAAAGAGTGACAAGGGAGGGAGGGAGGGGGAGAAAGAGAGTGACAAGGGAGGGGGAGAGATTGACATCCATCACTCACACACAATCACACAATCATGCAACCCTTACACACACAGAAAAACACAATGCATTCCTTACACACACTTAATGCACCCTGTACACACACTCAATGCACCCCTTACAGACGCACACACTGCATCCCGTACATACACAGAAACACACCTTGCAGCCCTTACACATACAAACACAGATTCACACAATGCATTCCTTACACACATATCAGGACATCCCCTACACACTCCACCCCCTGTGAACAAACTCATTGGTGGAACATAAAGGTGGACACTGGGACCCAGACCTTGAGCTGTGTAAAGGGCCCCCAAAAAATTAAGCTGCTTCCCGTTCTCCCAGAACATTGATTTTTGGGACCACAGTTACAAACAGCCTCCAGAGAGCCTGTTCTACACCAGACCAGTGGAGCCAGACTGCAGCTAGAGCCCATCATCATCCTCATCTGGTTGTAAGTAGGCAATCTAGCATATTATTCGTGGCACATTAAAGAAACACTATAGTCCCCAGAACCACTGCAGCTTAATGTAGTGGTTCTGGTGTCTATAGACTGTCCCTGCAGGCCTTTTAATGTAAACACGGCGGCACTCCAGCACTGGCGTTAGTTAACATGGCAGAAAAATAATTGGAAAGGGTTAGGGGGGGCTACTAATAAGGATAGGGGGAGAGGGGTAGGTAGAAAAATAATTGGAAGGGTTTAGGGGGGCTACTAATATGGATGGGAGGAGGGGGAGGTAGAACTATTATTGGAAGGGGTTAGGGGAGTACTAATATGAATGTAAGGGGTAGGGTGGGTTCTAATATGCATAGAAGGGGTTAGGGGGTACTAATATGCATGGAAGGGGTTAGGGGGGTACTAATGTGCATGGAAGGGGTAGAGGGTTAATATGCGTGGAAGGGGTAGGTGGGGTTCTTTTGTGCATGGAAGGGGTAGGGGTGGTTCTAATATTCATGGGAAGGGTAGGGGTGGTTCTAATCAGGAGGATACTGGCGCTGTATCCGGGTAAGTAAAACCCCTTCCCTGTAGTGACCCTTTAATGTTATTATTTAATCATTTATATTGCGACTGCAAATTCCGTAGCGCTGTACAATGGGATAATCAACTCCTAGTTTACGGAATAAGAATATACCCGGCGAGTAAAAATGCTATCCCCCCCAGATTTTTTTGGGTTCCTACGCCCATGGCTGACAGTGCAGACAATGGCTTCTAAAGAAGTGCAAATGTGTTTTCTAGACAAATGAATGAAGCTTCACCATTGAGACGTTTAAAGGGTTACTTCTACTTCAGACTAGGGATCTTCATTTCATTGACTGGGGCATATTAACTCTACAGCAAACAATGATAATATAGATAGATAAGTGTCAAGGGCTGCCCTGTTCCTTTGGAATGTGTTACCTCGTGTCATCAGAATTTCCCCTAGCCTCCACTCTTTCAAGAAGTCACTAAAAACACACCTCATCAGCCCTCACCAGTTCCCCAGCCTCCATAGCCAGCCCAGCTCACTCTCTATCCTGTCACTGCTTAGGTCTCCCTAAAGTTAGTAGGTTTACTAACTTATTTCAACACATGCATCTTATCCATCAATCCCTATCTTCTCTGACCTGCTGTTGTTTCTCTTGTGTGTCTTTATCCCTTCCTCATAGATTGCACGCTCGTTTGAGAAGCGCTTTTTCACCTCTTATCTGTTATATGCCACATGTGATTAAATTTAGTCAAATATGCACATTTTACAATTGTAAAGTGCCTTAGAATATGTTGGTGTGATATAAATGTTAATAATAATAGGTTCTTTAAGATTTACAGCAACAACTTGGGGAACTGCTTTCATTGTTTCAGCATGACAACGTTCAAAGTGAGATCCATATAGAAATGCTTTGTGAAGATAGAATGGAAGAACTTGACTGTCCAGCACAGAACAATGACTCAAGTTCGATCAAAAACCTTTGACAAAAACTTAACCAAGCTCAATCATCTAATCCAGTGGCCAGCCTCACTAACATTTTGATGTTTGACAAGCAGGTGTCCACATACTTTTGGCAATGTTACACGTGAGGCAGGTCCGTTGCTAGCGGGCAGGCAAACCAAGCAATTGCTTGGGGCCCCGAGCTGGCCCGCGGCCCCAAGCAGAGCCGGTGCTTACTATAAGGCTGAAGCTGCCTGAGCGCTCTATAGAGAGCCTCAGACGGCTGCAGCACTCCTCGTCATCACCTCCCCTTCTCTGGCTGTAGCATGGCCGAACTCCTCTTCCTCCTGTCAGTGACAGGAAGTGAGCACTCAGTGTGCACTTCCTGTCAGTCCGGCCGGGAACAGGCAACTGATTCTCCTGTTACCGTGGGGTACACGACCGGACTGACAGCCAGGAGGAAGAGGAGCTTGGCCACGCTACACCCAGAGAGGGGGAGGTGAGAAGAACATAGGGAGGGAGGGGGGAGTAAAAAGAACATAGGGAGGGGGGGGAGTAAGAAGTACACAGGGAGGGGGAGGGGGAGTAAGAAGGACACAGGGAGGGGATTAAGAAGGACACAGGGAGGGGGAGGGGAGTAAGAAGGACACAGGGAGGGGGAGGGGGGAGTAAGAAGGACACAGGGAGGGGGGAGTAAGAAGGACACGCGGGAGGGGAGTAAGAAGGACACAGGGAGGCGGAGGGGGGAGTGATAAGGACACGGGGGAGGGGAGTAAGAAGGACACAGGGAGAGGGAGGGGGAGTAAGAAGGACACAGGGAGGAGGAGGGGGGAGTAAGAAGGACACAGGGGGAGTAAGAAGGACACATGGAGGGGGAGGGGGAATAAGAAGGACACAGGGGAGGGGAGTAAGAAGGACACAGGGAGGGGGGAGGGGAGTAGGAAGGACACAGAGAGGGGGAGGGGGAGTAAGAAGGACACTCAGTGTGCACTTCCTGTCAGTCCGGCTGGGAACAGGAAACTGAATCTCCTGTTACCATGCAATACCCGGCCGGACTGACAGCCAGGAGGAAGAGGAGTTTGGCCATGCTACACCCACAGAAGGGGAGGTGAGAAGAACATAGGGAGGGAGGTGGGGGGGTAAAAAGAACATAGGGAGGTGGGAGGGGAGTAAGAAGTACACAGGGAGGGGGAGGGGGAGTAAGAAGGACACAGGTAGGGGAGTAAGAAGGACACAGGGAGGGGAGGGGAGAGTAGGAAGGACACAGGGAGGGGGAGGGGAGTAAGAAGGACACAGGGAGGGGGAGGGGGGAGTAAGAAGGACACAGGGAGGGGGAGTAAGGACACAGGGAGGGGGGAGTAAGAAGGACACAGGGAGGGGAGTAAGAAGGACACAGGGAGGGGGAGGGGGAGTAAGAAGGACAGAGGAGAGGGGAGTAAGAAGGACACAGGGAGAGGGAGGGGGAGTAAGAACGACACAGGGAGGAGGAGGGGGGGTAAGAAGGACACAGGGGGGAGGAGAGTAAGAAGGACACAGGGGGAGGAGAGTAAGAAGGACACAGGGAGGGGGAGGGGGAGTAAGAAGGACACAGGGAGGGGGAGTGGAGTAAGAAGGACACAGGGAGGGGGAGGGGGGAGTAAGATGAACATAGGGAGGGGGAGGGGGGAGTAGTAAGAAGAACATAGGGGGAGGAGTAAGAAGAACACAGGGAGAAGGGGGTGAGGAGATGAGGAAAACACAGGGAAGGGGGAGGTGAGGAGAAGTGGAGATGAGGAGAACACAGGGAGGGGGGTGAGGAGAAGCAGAGATGAGGAGAACACAGGGAGGGGGGGTGAGGAGAATACGGGGGGGTGAGAAGAGACTGGTAGGGGAGGGTGGGAGGAGAGGAAAGACCACTAAGGGGCGGGGCAGAGCTCTAAGCAGTATTTGCACTGTAAACCTTTTTTATTGATATAAAGTGTGGGTGAGCTTAAACTGTATGGCTATGCTGTGATTCCTGTAGGCTTTGCGTGCGTGTGCAGGGTGGGGGGGTTGGAGTTTGGGGGGGGGGGCTTCCATGTCACTTTTGCTTGGGGCCCCCAAATTACTTCAAATGGCCCTGACTAATGTATATATATGAAAAATAAATAAAGTGATAATGGCTCCGATTCAGAGGCATTACCTTTAAGTAGGTACTACGCGACTAAAATAACATTATCAGAACCGTATATTGGGGCTGCATGTCCTTGTGGTTTCCAGACCAATTGGCACCATGAGTATACCTGGCACTATTGATGCCCATGTTTTTAATGACATTGGGTACACTATAGATTAATCTCAGGCCTCTTGGTGACAGTTGTGTGAATTTGTCCCCCCTCCTTTCCTTCATTCCCTTACACACGGGACGCATACCCTTCAATTAACAGGCATTATTAGCATACCCATTAATATTGATGAATATGTCCCCTCATAATATGGGCTTCTGTCCTCTAATGGCATTGAACAAGATACACTCATTTTAGGTATAGATGGTCCTGCCCTTGTGGTCATATAAGGACCAACAAACATACCTATTTATACTGATGATTTATGTCCCCCTATGAGATTGGGGCAATATACAGTAAAACATGGGGTTTTCTCTTTTTCTTTATTGCCATTAGTAAGGACAAAATCCTGCTCCTTCGTTATGCAGTATTTCATACTCATCATTTTGGTTTGCATTGTAATTGGACCCTTTAACATTGATGGTCATATCTCCGCACAACATAGGGATATTTCTCATTTAGAACGGGTCCCTGCCTGGAATCCTATGGGACCGAGCCCGTTTTCGCCTCTCTAAGGGGGGCGGACACTTTCTCCGCAATAGTGGGCGGGTATACCTCCCCACCCATGCTGGTGATTGGCCGGGGGCGTGTTTGGAGACACGCTCGTACTATCTAGGACACTGCCTCCCGGTCCGCGTCATGTGACGCGGCCACGGGGAGGAGTGTCGGATGACGTCCACACACTCTCCCCACCCAGGACATTACTTCCTGGTCCGCGTCACATGATGCGACTCGTGGGGAGGAGCTTAGGATGACGCACATACTCACGTGACCGCACACAGCCGGCACCAACTAAGCTGATATGTGAAGGTATTTAAACAGGTTCAGGGGACACCATAAGCTTACTGCTCCTGACGACGGCGTGCTGTAACGCCGAAACGCGCGTCGAGCTAGCCTCTTTATTTAATTACTCTGCACTTTAGAGGTAGCACTTATAATGATTTTTGTTTAATTTAACTTAAGTTATTGAGATAGGCAGGGACTGGGTAGGGACTTGGAACTTGGTAAGCACAAGTGGTTTATCCACTGTGCTGAGGTATACAGGGACAGTCTACTCACTATAGGAGTCCTTGCTTTGGACTCAGTACCAGTGGGGGTTGAGTGGGGGTTTTTTCCTTACAGTGCTGTCTCCTTTTTAGCCCTATTTTTCCAAGTCTACTCTACTACTCTGTTTTAAGTTACTGTGAGTCTCTCAAACCGGACGGGGGATTCTTTGAAATAGGACAAAGACTAGCTTGTCTCCTTGTACAGTGAGCAGCTGTCTTAGTATTATCCCCCCAGGCTTGGTCCAGTACTACTCCCCTTCCTATCTATTTTATTTACTTTGTGTTTCCCTTTAGGATTATTAAAAGGTAGGGACTTCCCTCCCCTATTACTCTCCATTTGGGCTTATTTTTGGCCCTTTCTCTTTTCTCTATTTTAATGTATATATATATGTATATATATATATATTCACACATTTGACAGATGATGGCTGCTGAAATTGGAATCTTTGCTACCACTGACAACCGACATGTGCTATGTCAAGATCTGTGTCATATCACCCTGTGACCATTGGCTGACAAACACCTTTAGGCAAATCATACATACTCATTGTAGTCTGACAGCTTGGACAGCCTCAGATACTGTATTCTACAGGGAAACATCCCAGTGTGCCAGTCCAGGTCCAGACCACAAGATCTGCAAAAAACCACTCAGTGCCGGGCTACCAAAGGCCCTGCATAATACCCGCATCCTGTATTAATCCCGCAGAACCGTGCAAACAGCCATTCAGACGCATCTCCTGCTCATTTTATTTGCAGAATAATGGTCTGAGGCTTCAGCTGGCAACCCCTTCGCCTGCCCTCCCACTCTACTTGGTCAGGGGCAATAGTCTTCTTGTGCCTCACTGCCAGCCCTCCTAGGCTATGTACTTTGTTAATTAATATTATCCTTTTTGCAGTTTGGGGACAAACAGCAGTATCTGAGAATAGAGAGGCATAAACAGCCATCCTTACACTGACTAGAAAACAGCCAGCTCTTGTTTAGTTTTATTGCTATGGTTAAGTGTTATTTATAGTATCTGTGGCATTTCTAGGATTACACGATGTGTGCTATTTCCTGTCATTATATTATGATGGACATCAAAAATAACACGGCAGCCAGCTTGAAGCAGAATGGCGTGTATTAAACTAGAAGCTAGACTGGCTTCGTCTGGTGCATGGCTGACATGAGCCGAATCAATGAAACAAATACTGAAATATACTGTATGGCCTCAATATAAGATGCAATAATGTTAACATATTTTTTGCATGTCTCTAAAAACATTCTACACAATTTGCCACCAATCCCATTCATCTGACTGACGGCATCAACTCGTCCATTGCTCTTTATTTCCCTTTCCTCTCTCGTTGCTGTGACTTTTTAAAGAAATCAACATATTTATTTATTTTTAAATCCATCACCCGAGTAAGAGATTTTTTTTCAATTGCACTTTATGGCCAAATGCGGACATACATAGAAACATAGAATGTGACGGGAGATAAGAACCATTCGGCCCATCTAGTCTGCCCAATTTTCTAAATACTTAAATAAGTCCCTGGTATTATCTTATATCTAGGATATGCCTATCCCACGCATGCTTAAACTCCTTCACTTAGTTAAACTCTACCACATCAGCTGGAAGGCTGTTCCATGCATCCACTACCCTCTCAGTAAAGTAATACTTCCTGATATTATTTTTAAAACTTTGCCCCTATAATTTAAGACTATATCCTCTTATTGTGGTTGTTTTTCTTCTTTTAAATATACCTTCTAATTATTGAGCTCAGGTGTTTCAGCCTCACTCATTGATAACAGGTGCATGAAATCCATTACATAGCCACAAAATCTCCAGAGGTAAACACTGTCAGTACAATGGAGCTGACTTTAAACATGGCACTGTCATAAAATGCCACAAGTTAGATTGACACGTTTCTGTTCTAATAGATCTGCTCCGGAAAACTGCAAGCGCATATTGCTGCAAAGGGAGGTGAGGTGGCTCCATAATAATGCTCATGGTTTTGAAATGGGATAGGAAGGATGTCCAACAAGTTCATGTAGGTGTGATGGTCAGGTGTCCGACTACTTTTGGCCAAATAATGTGTGTTTGCATATTTGAAAGTACTGCAGTTTAGGGGATAAACCACTGACCTTTCTTCCAAAATGTACTCAGCCCCTTTCAAAATTGCAAAGAAAATGGAAATGTTTTTGTACATTATTTTATTATTTCAAGTGTATAGTTGTATATTTTACAACTCCTCTTCCATTGTCATGCTGCCAAGCATTCAAAGTAAAAAGTATGGTGTTTTAACAGATTCCATTGTATTGTTTCAGCACGGTCATGGAGGAGCTCAGTTGTATCATTAAAAACCCATTATTGATCGCATTTGTATAAAACAATTAATTAATGGTGCAAAGTAACATAAGTTGTCAATCAAAGACTTACCATTTTAAAATGATAAGGGGAATGCTCTGTAGACCCTGATTTACAATGTGAATAGGTAAAAAGCATGGGTTGCCACCCTTAGCATTGGTGGGGCTCTGAGCAACAACATTTACAAAACCCTGCTATATACCCACTCATATCACATGCCCCCTCTGTTCCCTCCTTTAGCCTGCCTTCCAAAGAGAACCCTGCAAATTCACTGGTGGTCTCGTTGTCTTGGGAGTCGTGCGCATTTTCCGGCACCAATTTCTCTTTCCTACTGCTCTGTTGTAGCCTACAAATACACTTGAGTGATACAGTGTGACCAGTATCATTCGGGCACACTTTGGGCAACAAAGTAGCAGCAGATGTGTGCACAAGGAGTGGTTGATCCCCTTGATCAACCAATTCCATAGACTATCATGAAAGGGATTGAATTTCACCAAGAGTGTGGGGTTCGGTACTATGGCCCCACTAATCCTTCTATCATGCTGGCATAGTGGACTGAATGGAAGCAGAAATAAAACATTTCACAGCTGGCAAAAAAAAAAAAAAATGTGTAGTAGTTAATAAATATCAGTTTGTTTTTTTTTAAATCAGAGAGTAGTCAAGTAACAAATTCTAAAATCATACATTTCAATATTAAACCAAACTGAAGAGCTTTATATCTAATACATGTTAATTTTAATACAGAGCAAAACAAATATACAACAGATATTATAACCAACATTTTCCAAATGGTGTTACTGTGTCGCACATGAAAAGTTAGTGTTGTTTTCAGTAAACAGTGACTTGAGCTGAGTTGACAACAAAATAGTCAAATTAAAGGGACACTCCAGGCACCCAGACCACTTCTGCTCATTGGAATGGTCTGGGTGCCAACTCCCACTACCCTTAACCCTGCAAGTGTAATTATTGCAGTTTTTTATAAACTGCAATAATTACCTTGCAGGGTTAAGTCCTCCCCTAGTGGCTGTCTACTAGACAGCCACTAGAGGTCACTTCCTGCATCATAGCACAGATTATCTGTGCTTGAGCGTCGCTGGATGTCCTCACGCTGTGTGAGGACCTCCTGCGTCGCTCTATTCCCCATAGGGAAGCATTGAAATTTATTTTCAATGCTTTCCTATGGGGTGCGCCAATGCGCATGCGCATTAGGTCTCCTCGGCCGGTGGGCGGGATCAGTCTCGCCCACCGGCCGATGGAGGAAGAAGGTGGAGCGGCGGGGGAGGAGCAGGCAGCGACGAGGGACATGTCGCTGCCTGAGGTAAGTGACTGAAGGGGTTTTCACCCCTTCAGTAACCGGGGATTGGGGGGTGGGAGGGAGAGGAATCCTGCAGTGCCAGGAAAACGGATTGTTTTCCTGGCACTGGAGATTCCCTTTAAGGCTAAAATATTGAGTTGGGAAAAAATTAATCTGCTTCATCAAAACTCACTGTTTAGACCCCAAAAGCAGTCAATCAATCATGTCATTTAGTGAAAAGGGTTTACCAGATGGAGTGTTTATCACAAACCAGAAACTGTGAAGAATTGACAAGGTAATTATAAAATGTTTAGCAAAAATGCTGAGCTGAAAAAGTAGCCGATTTGGAGATTTTTTTTTTCTGCTCAGCTATTTTAGTCTAAAAGCAGAACCCCCTCCCCCCCCCCCCCCCCCCCCCCCCGCAATCCACCACAATTTTCCAGTGTAGTAACTAAACCCCTGATACATGTATTCACTCAAGAAACAATGACACAGTTTGATAAATATAGGCCAATGTGCGCTTCCCTTATGAAAGCAGTAGTGGACATGTGCACATGTACATTTTGGGCATAAGGTAAGGCAATGAGAGGACTTACTATAAAACAATGCAGGCATTGGAGGCGCGTGCATTTATGCTCATTGAATGCCATACTGCCAAGGTGGTGACATGCTCTTAGGTGTAATATCCATTGTGCTTCTTTATAACTTCGTCTAAGGCAAAGGTTTTTTTTTTACTGTAAGAACAATCAGGATGTGGAATTCTCTGCCTGAAGAAGTGGTTTTATCAGAGTCCATACAGATGTTCAAACCGCTACTAGATGCATACTTACAAAAACAGAATATTCAAGGATATAATCTTTCAATGTAGGGTAATAACTGCTTGATCCAAGGATAAATCTGACTGCCATTCTGGGGTCAAGAAGGAATTTTTTTCCTAGCTTGTTGCAAAATTGGAAGTGCTTCAAACTGGGTTTTTTTTTTTTTGCCTTCTTTTGGATCAACAGCAAAAAACAAATGTGAGGAAGGCTGAACTTGATGGACGCAAGTCTCTTTAGAGCTATGTAACTATGTAACTTTAGTAAACATTCAGTTTTGTAATGTGTCGGTATATTGTATTAATCACAATAAATGTACGCTGGCCTGAATACACAGCAGTGAAAAATTAATCAATCCATGTATTGGATATATGGAGGAATACTATACTGTAGAGTAGTATACAATAATAAGACAGTGCTAGTGACATGCAATGATCATTTAATTTTTAATCTTAAAGTTAAAGAAACACTACCATTACATTTCTTCTATTGCCTTATTGATTTCAAGGAGTTTAAAGGAACACTTCAAGCACCATAACTACTTCAGTCCCACTGTGCATCTTGCCTGAGCTCTGCTGGGTACCACTACTTGCCTCCACAACTCTTACTCTGAGAGCCAGAAGGATCTTCAGTTAGCTCTCCTGAGTTAAGCTCTAGCTCTCTGGTTGAGAGTGTCGGCTGAAATAGGAAGCGGCACCCAAACCTTGATAAGATGCCAAGCCATTCTAAACTGTTCTAGTTACCCGGTGCTTCTGGCCCCATGAACATTACAAACATGACAGCACACTATAGTGGTTATGGTGCTTGGAGTGTTCTAGAATAAAAAAGATGTGATCATTCATTCAACTGTTGTTTACTTTTTAGCCTGATTGTTCTCTCAATGTGTTTTAGTCTGCTAAAAAGAGTTGATCAAATCCAATTAGAGCATTTTATGTTTAAATATGATTCAATTTTCTCTTTAAAAGGGAACCATCAAAAGCTTCACAATTACACTATTGAAAATGGCAATGAAAATAACCTATAACTTGTGTTAATATTTTTCACATTTTGCTCTGTTTTTTTTTTTTTATTTGTTTAAAAGATTTAGCAAAAAACAGCCCTGACACAGGCAGAACATGAACAGAAACATTGTTGTGGTTTCTCCTGCTCTTTCTATGCTGTGTCTATGCTGACTGACAGGTGTAAAGGGCAGAGGTCATGTCAATGATTGACAGAGACCAAACATGGAGGTATCCAACGCTAGGATAGAGGTATTTATTTTTTTGTTTGTGTTTTTTTCTATGTTTCAGTTTATTTTTCTGACCATAGAGACACATATTTATTAAATGTAGGGTATGTGAATGCATCATATTACAAATTCTGGAATAGAATGTTTCTCTATTAATGATACATTGTGCACATGAGTCAGTCCACCCCCTGGCTCTCTGACAACAGTTTGATCCCAATGTACAATGCAAGCCATAATTAGGGTGAAATGGGATAGAGATTCATACACAAGCAATAGGTCAAAAACAACATTTAAAAAAAATAATTGTATAAATCTTAACCCTATATTATTATAGGGAATTTATACTTATCTGAACCTAAATGAGATTGTACATGTTCTTTTGTGGTTGTATATCTTTAAATACAAATTATTGTAGATTTAATTTATCTTTTGGTTTAAGTACTTTTAAAAATTTGACTGGGTCTATTCCCCAAATGATTTTACTTTGTCTTGTTTTGTTTTAGCATCGACAATAACATGTCTATCTCCTTCGCAGGATTGTTTCAATGGCCAGTCCCACTCACCATTGTAGTTTCTGCTATGGAACCAAAGCTGTTGATAAATATGTTGCAGGTAACATTTACAGGAGGACCTGTAAATTAAACAGTAGACAAAAAAAAGAAAAATGACAGGTTTTGTTCAATAAACGCATTCATTGATGTTGGGCTTGCCAGCGGCAGAGCTGCACTTACCATTGTGGTTTCGGTGACAGATCCAAAACTGTTTATAAAAATATTGCAAGTAACGTTTACTGGAGAACCTGCGGAATGCAATAAGAGTTTTGCACTATATGTGGAAGCAAGAGAATGACTTGGATCGGTATGAGCGGGTGGCTCAAACACAGAGGACATAAAGATGAAATTATATATACCGTATATATATATAAAAATAAAAAAAACACATGAACAAGAAGTGTTTCAAAGCATTACGTGAATGCTTGCATGTTGAATAAAACATAAACAAACAATAAATACTAGTTTATGTATTGCCAACATAAAACAAGAAATGAAATCATGTACAGTGTAATGCTGGTAATGTATGGCAAAGGAGAAACATGAAAAAGCTTTAAGAACCCAAATTTGATCATTCCTTTTACAAGTGATTTTAATGTAGAAAATACTCCAAAGAACGTAACATTACAGATAAGAATATAATCAGGGGAGAGAGAGCTCAGTACAGCTAGAATCCCATTACTCAATGACACAAATGGGATTGTAAGAAGCAAAATACTTTTGTAAATGTATTTTACGGACAAAAAAGCAAATTTAATGAAACAAACTGTGATTCAATGATAGGCTGAGTCACTCTGAATATCTTCCTGAAGGTGGAAAGACCCATACTGCATTTCTTTTCTCCTGGGAAAATCAGGATCAATATATGCCATGTTTTTGAAGAATTGTTAGGGCGGTTTATTATAACAACTTTGTGTGTAAACGGAATACAGATGATCATGCAGTGGGATAAATGTCTGTGAATAATGATGATATCCATAAAAATATAACATTGATCATTTCACTGTTTGAAAAAAAGGTTTGATGGCTTTAGAGATTTTGGACACGGAATAACAATTGTGAGTTATACTCAAATTATAATCTATTAAATGATATAATATAATCAATTAAATAAGTATTGCTGCCACGTTTGCAGGAAATAAAATACATTTAATGGCTAACAAGCATGAGTACAGCATCTATGGTCTATTATTTATTGTGTATATATTGACTGGATTTATAAAAAAAAGACAGAAGTTTATCGAAAGAAGGTATGTTGTCAGCTTTAAGTCTGAAACAGATTGAGTAACTGTAAAGAGAATAAGTCATTCAGAACACTTGTGGACGACAAATTTACTTTCAGGTCAGTGTTCATTTACGCTACAAGCTAGCGAAGTCATCAGCAAACATACATCTTAAAAGATACGTTGTTATACTTATTCCAACCAGCTGGCTCTGTTTCATAGTGATGGGAAAATGTTAAATGCCAAGTTCACTCTGATTCTAACCCAGAATTGCCGTTAGGTAATGGTAATGAACAGTAGGCTGACAATTGATACAGGTTGACTATGGAGATCAAGGACTGTCCCCAGTTGGCCAGAAGAGGATCACCAGCCAAAAGAGGGCTCTCTACTGTTCCATTGGTTGGTCAGGAGATGAAAGTTCCCCTTCATTGGCTCAGTGGAACTTTATGCCAGGGTGACAGTGATTTTGTGGTCTGACCCTCTAGCACAGGGGTTCTCAACCTTGTCCTCAAGGACCTCCTACCAGTCCAGGGTTTAGGGATTACCCGGGTGTGTCAAAGGTGTTTAAAAAAAGAAAAAAAAACACCTTATAGTCTAAGGTGTTTTTTTCCCCTTTTTCTAAACACCTTAGACACACCCAGGTAATCCCCAAATCCTGGACTGGTAGGGGGTCCTGAGGACTGGGTTGAGAACCCCTGCTCTAGCAGATGCAGATCAAGTATATTACTTCTGTACCATGAGCTCTAGCTACTCAAAGCATTGCCAAAAGGTATTATAGCTACACTCTGATACATTAAGTATCCCACGCGGTATCTACATTTAAACTCTCAACAGCCCTTTCTTCATACAGACACACATTCAGTCACCGTAGTCCTCTTCACACAGACACACTTAAATACTATAGACAGCGCCCTCCATACACGCTAAAAATAGCCTCCTCCACACCAGAAATCCCACTCGACACACACTGCAGACAGCCCTGTCATACACACTACAAACAGCCCTATCTGACACACTACAAACAGTCCTATCCACAGACTCTGGTAACAGTCCCCCTCCACTATCCACCCACACTACATATATAGTTAAGCATTACCAAAAGTTAAAGGAGGAAAAATGATGCCATGCTCTAAATGAGTGTTTAAGAAAGGTGGTCTAATCCTGATTAGGTGGACTAAACCTAACCCAGTAATACTTATGGTTGTGGGATTAAGAAACAAAGCAAACATTTATTTACAATGCATTTTACTAAAAGCTACACATTGATTGCCTTTGATGTTGCA
Organism: Pelobates fuscus; assembly: GCF_036172605.1. Lineage (NCBI taxonomy): Eukaryota > Metazoa > Chordata > Amphibia > Anura > Pelobatidae > Pelobates > Pelobates fuscus. The sequence continues at coordinate 63,967,586 of NC_086317.1, read as the reverse complement.
TGTTTTTAACCAAAAGCAAACAATATATTTTGATAGAACAAGGTTTTTATATGGGCAAACCACACACAAGTTGGGCATGAGTAAAGACCCAAAAATAGTACTTAATTCTCTTCTGCTCTTATACAAAAAAAAAATAGTTTAGCGCTTAATATAAATTCCAAAATGTAGAGTATGTGAAAACAACCAGATACCTCAAGCAATGTATGTAAGCATCAATGGGAAAAATCTTTGAATGATACAGGTCTTTGTATCTTTAAAATACAAAAATATGCATACAATAGTGTATAACTGTGAATAGATAATTACTATTGTGTGACAATTGAACGCTCACACTTTTATGAGCTAAAAACACTTAGCTCAGGTGCAAACGACTTGGGGGTCCAAAAAGGCGACCCTTCCCTTATTAATGTTGATGTTCCTCTTAATGGATCCTAGACAGTGGCTCAAAAGAGACACGAACATAGGGTAATACAGTAGTACATATATATCTCCAAAGGAGCATTAAACAGCTGGGTAAGTGCCAAATAAATAGGTCGAAAATTAATTAAGACTATTTATTTAAAAAATATATTATTAAATTATATGAAAGGATAAATCCACGTATATTACAATACTTTATTAAGGGCAGTGTGGTCTTTACCAATAAATAACATATATAATCCATATGCATAAAATCAAGGGGGTTCCATATTTCAAAAACTGATTATATCTTAAAAAAAGAAAATGTAATCAATAACTTAAGTTAAAAAATTACATATTTCGAAATATGAATTAAGACTATAAGGGATAAGTAGGGGCGGACTGAGAACGCTCAGGGCCCCCGGGCAAAATAAATCAAGGGCCCCCTTACAGGCTTCACCCATGCTTCGCAGCAAGCCCCACCCACACCCTACACAATCTTTAGACACAAGGAACAAAAGTGCAATCAATTCTAAACAAGTGCAATATAATTAACAAATGTGAAAAACAAACTGTGCAAAATAAATAACAATCCCCTCAAGGCCCCCAGTAGAGACTACAATTGAGGGCTAATAGGCCATGGAGGGGGGTCTTTCTAGCAGAGGCTATCTCAGTGTCCTTTAGAGAGTGTGTTAGAAATAATCTCCTCCAGGCCCCATTAGAGACTACAATGGAGTCTAATAGGCTTGGAAGGGCGTCTTTCTAACAGAGGCCATCTCAGCGTCCATTAGAGCAGTGTTTCCCAACCCAGTCCTCAAGGTACACCTACCAGTCCAGGATTTAAGGATTACCCAGTTTTGTCTAAGGTGTTTTTTCTTTTTTTTCTAAAAACACCTTAGATAAAACTGAGTAATCATTAAATCATGGACTGGTAGGTGTGCCTTGAGGACTGGGTTGGGAAACACTGCATTAGAGAGCCTCTGTTAGAAACAGACGCCTCCAGGCCCCAGTAGAGACTACAATTAAGGGTTATGGGCCATGAAGGGGGGGGGGGAGGGTCTTTCCAGCAGAGGCTATCTCAGTGTCCTTTAGAGAGAGTGTTCGAAAAAAATATCATCCAGGCCCCTTTAGAGACTACAATGGAGTCTAATGGGGCCTGGAGGGATGTTTTTCCAACACTCTGGTTCTTATTCACAATATAGCAACACAGCATAGCACGCTGATACCTAGGCCAAGTTGGCTCCTCTCACCTTAATTACTGTTGCTGGCTGGCAGTCTGTGGGCTTTCTGGTTATGGCTGGCAGGCTGTGGGCTTGCTGGCTGCGACTGGCAGGCTGTGGGCTTGCTGGCTACTGCCGGCAGGCTGTGGGCTTGCTGGCTACTGCCGGCAGGCTGTGGGCTTGCTGGCTACTGCTGGCTGGCAGGCTGTGGCTTGTTGGCTACGGCTGGCAGGCTGTGGGCTTGCTGGCTGTAAACCTCTGGCTTGCTGTAGGCCTGTGGGCTGGCTGGCTGCTGGCCTGTGGGCTGGCTAACTGGTGGCCTGTGGGCTGGCTGGTTGGCTTGCTGGCCTGTTGGCTAGCTGGCTGGCTACTGGCCTGGCTGGCCTGTGGGCTGGCTGGCTGGTGGCCTGTGGGCTGGCTGGCCTGGCTGGCTGGCCTGTGGGCTGGCTGGCCTCTAAAGATGGCTGACAAAGGTGTGGCCGAGCCCAGTTTTTTGGGCTTTGTAAGGCAGTGTGCGGAATACAATGAAATCCGGATTGTGCGGGCGGCATGACGTACAGGACTCCATGGAAACCCAGGACCGGGCCCCTCCTCCTATGCTGAGGTAAGTAGTGCCGGCCGCCGTGCCCCGATAGCCAGGTGAAAATAACTCTGTAGTCAGTGCACATTCTGTTATGTGCATGGCTGCACGCACAGTGCACTGGCGCGGCGGGCAGGGCAGCCACCAGAAATGTTGGGGCCCCTGACGCAGCTCAAGGTCTGGGCCTCAGGGGCCTGCCCACATGGCCTGCCCCCAAGTCAGCCCACATAACCCATCTTGAGTCCACCCACAAGGATGAAGTGTGTGTGTGTGTGTGTGTGTGTACTGAATTTGGTTGTGTGTGTATAGTGGCTGTAGAATGTGTGTAGTGGATGCAAAATGCATGAGTAAAGTGGATACAGTGTTTATAGTGGATTCAGATTGAATGTTTGTGTAGTGGATAGAGAGTGTGTGTAGAGTGAATGAATCGTTTGTGTATAGTGAATGCAGAGTGTGTGTTTGTGAAGTGGATGTAGTGTGTAGTGAATTATGTGTGTGTGTTTGTGTACTGAGTGCTATGTGTGTGTTTGTGTAGTGGATACTGTGTGTGTTTGTGTAGTGGATACTGTGTGTGTGTGTGTTTGTAGTGGATACTGTGTGTGTGTTTGTGTAGTGGATGATGTGTGTGTGTGTTTGTGTAGTGAATGCTGTGTGTTTGTCTAGTGGATGATGTGTGTGTGTGTAGTGAATGCTGCGTGTGTGTTTGTGTAGTGGATGCTGCGTGTGTGTTTGTGTAGTGGATGCTGCGTGTGTGTATTTTTCAGCTGTTGAATTTTTATATTTTTAAAAAAAAAAATTATTTCTCCCTCCCTGCCTCTTACCTGTAGCCAAGGATGGTGGACACTGTAGTGTGTGGTTGTGTAGTGGATGCAGTTTGTGTGTTTATGTGGTGTATGATGTATGTGGTTGTGTAGTGGATGATGTGTGTGGTTGTGTAGTGCATGATGTGTATGGTTGTGTAGTGGATGATGTGTATGGTTGTGTAGTGGATGATGTGTATGGTTGTGTAGTGGATGATGTGTATGGTTGTGTAGTGGATGATGTGTGTGGTTGTGTAGTGGATGATGTGTATGGTTGTGTAGTGCATGATGTGTATGGTTGTGTAGTGGATGCATTTTGTATGTTTGATGTATGTGTGTTGTGGATGTGTGACAAATTCTGCTGGGGTTGAATTTTTATATATATATATATATATATATATTTTTTTTTTTAAATGTATTTCCCCCTCCCTGCCTTTTACCTGTAGCCAGGGAGGGGGACAGTAGATTCCCTGGTGATCCGGTGGCTCAGCTTTATGGGCCAGCATAGAGGGGCCCAGCAGACATCTTCCCCCTCCTGCAGCCAGTGCTCTTTAACGAGCCCAGCATGCATTGCATGCCGCGGAGCGTTGTCACGGCAACCCGCGGCAACGCTTTACTGCTGTGGCTCGCGAGAGTACTGGAGGGGAAGGTAAGTATATCCTGGGCCCTGCTTGGAAGCCAGCAGGGCCCGCAGAGGCATATATATATAGCGGTACTCGCTATGTATATATGCAGTTTGAATGGCTGGGGGCCCGGGCATGCAGAGGATTACCTGTGCAGTCTGGGCCCCCTGGTGGCGGGCCGCCCTCCCGGCCGGGCCCTCGGACCATGTCCGAAGTGCCCGACCGGTCAGTCCGCCCCTGGAGATAAGGGTATTTAACTTAAAAACCCATAAAGTGCATACCCTTAGGATCATTATTATGGTGTGTTTTGAAGTGTGATGATACACTATGTAATTCAAAACTTTTTTTTTTATGTCTCTGATGTGTTCTATCTATATAGTAAAGTTGCCAAGGGCACTGAAAAAGGTATATAAAATTTTTCATAAAACAAGTTGTTAACTCTTTAATAGGATACGTTGTGCTATCTGTTTTAAGTTCCTTAAGGTGTCTTTTTTATTTCCTGTTCTTTTACAAGCTAGACACTGACCACATGCAAAAAAATATTTTTGACTATTAAGCACTGTACAACGGGTGGACTAACAGACACGTAATTGTAACCAGACAAATGGACGTACAGGAACAGAGGTTTTGGGGGCCCTGCTCAATGAGCTTACATGCTAGAGGGAGTGGGTTATATAGAAACATAGAAACATAGAATGTGACGGCAGAAAAGAACCATTCGGCCCGTCTAGTCTGCCCAATTTTCTAAATACTTTCATAAGTCCCTGGCCTTATCTTATAGTTAGGATAGCCTTATGCCTAGCCCACGCATGCTTAAACTCCTTCACTGTGTTAACCTCTACCACTTCAGCTGGAAGGCTATTCCATGCATCCACTACCCTCTCAGTAAAGTAATACTTCCTGATATTATTTTTAAACCTTTGTCCCTCTAATTTAAGACTATGTCCTCTTGTTGTGGTAGTTTTTCTTCTTTTATATATAGTCGCCTCCTTTACTGTGTTGATTCCCTTTATGTATTTAAATGTTTCTATAATATCCCCCTGTATCGTCTTTCCTCCAAGCTATACATGTTAAGATCCTTTAACCTTTCCTGGTAAGTTTTATCCTGCAATCCATGAACCAGTTTAGTAGCCCTTCTCTGAACTCTCTCTAAGGTATCAATATCCTTCTGAAGATTGGGTTATAGTGACACAAAGGGTATAAGTAGCGGTAATGAAATAGGTTGCTAGAAAAGTATTCACTGAGAACTTAGATTATTTTTGACAGTTGTAGGAGAGGAGTCATGGGAGGGGAGGAGAGAATGAAAACCCCCCTAACATGATTGTATTATGATCTTTTCCATCTTTAATAAAACTTTTTGTTAAAATATTCCTAAAATTGTTCACTCCCGTATGGATAAAAGTCGGTTGGCTAGGCAGAATCGTTTTTAAAAGTGGATCCTGTAAAAGTATAGGCCAAAATGTTCTCACAATGCTTCTAATTATTTTTTATTTTCCATATTGTAATCACAGATGAAGGGAATCTCATCAGTGGAACGGGTAGTTTTTTTCTTATATTGTAATAAATACCTTTTAAGATTATTGGTATTTCATTCCTGCTTCAACTAAAGAAGGGAGTATGGTCCCTAAGTCACACACTGCGCTGCATATAGAGCCTAATATCGGCGTTACTATTGTGAGTACCCATCTGTTTAATGCTCCTTTAGAGATATATATGTACTACTTTATTACCCTATGTTCGTGTCTCTTTTGAGCCACTGTCTAGGATCCATCAAGAGAAACCTCAACATTAAGATGGGAGGGTCACCTTTACAGACCCCCAAGTCATTTCCACCTGAGCTAAGTGTTTTTAGCTCATAAAAGAGTGTTCGATTGTCTCACAATAATAATTATTATCTATCCACACAGTTATACACTATTGTATGCATATTTTTGGTATTTTAAAAGTACAAAGACCTGTATCATTCAAAGATGTTTCCCATTGATGCTTACATACATTGCTTGAGGTATCTGGTTGGTTCTCACATACTCTACATTTTGGAATTTATAATAAGCTCTACACTGGTTTTTGTTTTTTTGGTATAAGGTATGGGATGTGTAAGAGGAGATAGCACATCACATTGTGACAGCAGCTCAATTGTTAAAAAGCTACTTTTTAGTATTCACATTTATATAAGTATTCACTATAAGCGCTAATAGACGTTATCTTTTATTTTTATCTTTTCTGCTCTTGACCAGGATAAAACTCAGAACAGGCTCAGCTGTAACCTGGTTAAAAAGTAGCTATACTTACATTAATATAAAATATAATATCAAGTCAGTTGACTTTCCAGTCTGACCTGGTTGCAATACATAAAGAAGTACATAACGTTGAACCTTTGTAGAATAAAATAGGATCCAAAACATCCAGCACTCCTCTACAACAAGGCAAAATCATAAGAAAGCCTTGTCATTTTTTTCCTGCCCATAAAGAGAATATTTATCTGAGATTTCTAGGACCTTCCATGAGAATTGGGATTAGAAGCACCCTGAATAGATAAAGTACTTTTGGTAAAAACATGATTTTCAGTGAGTATGCATGTCCTAGGAGGAATATATTGTATAGTGTCCAGCATGTCAAGAAAGGCCTGTAGGTGTTTAAAGAAAAATACGTTGATTGCGTAGAGGCTCTTCTTGAGAGCGCATTTTCCACCCAGACTAGATTTAATTAATTAAATCTAAATTGTAAAAAAAAGAATGTGGCCAAGTCTGAAAATGCATTATTATTTGCAGAGCGATGTTTAACCCCTTAAGGACACATGACATGTCTGACACGTCATGATTCCCTTTTATTCCAGAAGTTTGGTCCTTAAGGGGTTAAACCCTCTCGGGGTCCTTCAGTAAATTGAGAACTCAAAGAGAATTTGAAATGTAAGGACAGAGTAGCCAAACTGAAACCATAACTGACTTAAGTTTGAAGTTCCCTTTAAATTCACATTGAATTCCTATATTAGGGAATAACGCTGTCATTCTTTGGCAGGTTTAGCTTTTAACCTGGAAGATGTTAAAATTCAGAGATTGTCCGATACAAAGACGGCAAAGTTATTCTGGGCTTCTATGGCTAAGAACACAAGTCTGCGAAGAGGCCTATATTATATTCGATGTCCCATACATCCAACAACTGAAATATTTATATTTCCTCTGTTTAGTGCAAAAAGAAATATGATGATAAGGGGCAACCTTGTCTATGCCCGTAGCTGACAACACAGCTGTTGTATAATGTCTGTGTTTCAGCAACAAACTGTGGAGGAAAACAAAATTGTTCAAATCTACCCGATAAAAGGTTCATTTTCTGTGTCAAGGTGCTTTGCAATCAATGATAGAGCCCTATGTTCAGCGTGTATAATTGAATGGAGAAGTAATTTAAGTGGTCCACCATTACATTGATAAAGATCTTAATATCCACATTAATCAATACCACAATGTGAGCATCTAACACGTGTGGAAATAACTCTCCACCACATAAAATTGCATTGCAAAGCAGTATCAATTAATTTTAAAAAGTTTTTCTAAAAGGTTGTAGTAAACCTATCTGAGCCCATGGCGATACTGAGTACACATTGTTTTTGCCTTAAAGTTTTTCTTGGTGACAATGGGTAATATTTTCCAATGCAGAAATGCAGTTACAGCAGAATTCTTCTGGGAGTGACTGAACGTGCCTTTTTTCAGAATTGGAAAATGTCAAGTCTTGATAAGCTATATTTGACTATTTCTTCTCAAAAATTGTCTCAATTTGAATGACTTTATAAATTTAGATATTCCATGAAAGGAACAATCTCAACAATCTTTTGTATGCTACATAACCATAACAAAGCTCTTCATGGACCTGTGGGGCTTTTATGGAAATTCATCAAATAAAGCATGCTGTAGTGGTTATGATGTCAAGAGTGCCATGGCACCATCACCCCTTAACCTGTCAATCTGTTTTTTAGTTTTTTTTTTCAGTACTCAAATATCAAGCTGTATGAGCCATATGTCAATTCTGTGCAAGATGGGCAATCATTCATTGGGCGAGAGCATCAGTGCATACTATCAGGCAGTGAATGAGCTTCTATTATTATTTTATAATTATTATTTTTTTATTTATATAGTCCAGCAAATTCCTTAGCGCTGTACAATGGGTGGACTAACAGACACGCAATTGTAACCAGACAAATGGACGCACAGGAACAGAGGGGTTGTGGGCCCTGCTTAATGAGCTTACATGCTAGAGGGAGTGGGGTATAGTGAAACAAAGGGTATAAGTAGCGGTAATTAAATAGGTTGCTAGAAAAGTATTCACTGAGAACTTAGGTTATTTTTGACAGTTGTAGGAGAGGAGTCATGGGAGGAGAGGAGAGAATGAAAACCCCCCTAACAGTTTATATGATATGCTTTCCTGAAGAAGCGTGTTTTCAAAGATTTTTTGAAGGAGTGGAGACTGGATGAAAGTCTAACAGAGAAGAGAAGGGAGTTCCACAGAAAAGGTGCAGCGCTGGAGACGTCTTGGAGGCAAGCATCAGATGTGGGAGTACAGACAGAGGATAGACATCCGTATTCTCACACCATGTAAAGAATTGACATCCAGCTTCTGCATACATTCACTCTCAGAGACGCATACATTCACACTCAGTGACCCAAGCACATACCCACACCGTGACCCATACACTCAAACTCAGTGACACACGCACAGCCAGTGACACAAACACACAGGCAGAGGCGATTATTTATTACTCCACAGTTTGTGGTGGGAAAACAATATACTAAAAGGAAACAAGGAGAGCAAGATTGGCTTATCTTGTTATTGTTTTATGCTATGCCTATTGTACTGTGCTTATCCCTCATGTTGCCCTGTAGGTCTTGTCCTCTCTGTTTCAATAAAAAAAAACTTTAAACAAATGAATGGGTGATAACCATGCTGGAGTGTCCTCTTAGTTTTTACTTTTACAAGTTTTTCCACTGGGCATTGTTATATAGGCATACACAGCACAATATCCAGTCTCAGTTCCCCAAAAGACTGATGATTGAGGTAGTAAAAAGAGAAATAGGGAATTAAGTCTGATATAATAATGTCTCTGTACATTATGGACTCTTTAGAAGTAAACCTTTTTTTGCACTTTTTTTTTTGTTTTGAACAAAATATCAGCCAGTGCTGTGTTTGCACTTTTGCGCAGATCAGCCAATTTAAGTTTGAAGATGCTACGGTTATAAAAGATTGGGGAAGGGAGTACAAGCAATGTAGCAATTTTCTATACTGTGAAATCATATGCCAGTGAATTATTTATCAAATATGACAACACGTTAAAATTGGAGCATACACTGAAGGGCCCTACTATTACTTTTATATATAAAAGTGGCTGAATTGCTCCTGAACTAGTAACTTTAAGGCATTTGCTTAGTACCAGTTGAATTATAGTGCATCCTCTATATAAAGTCTTTAGCTGCAGGTGATGCATATCTCCAAACATTGTGAGGTATGAATTCAAGACAGGGAATGGGGCCATCTAAGGGACCTAAAATCTGCACTACATCAAGACTGTTTAGAGGTATGGCGATAAACCCCTTCCAATTATAGTTATAGTTTTCAATCATGTCTCATCCTGAGGACATACCCATTGTATCCTTGTTTTGAACTTTAAAAAAAAGATATGGAAAAACAAAAATGTCATACTGCAATCAACACTTATAGAATGACAACATTTAGAACAGATTCCACTGTACATACACAAACATAAAACATGTCCAGGACTGGGTGTAAATCATGTCGACCTTCTACTTGATCCTGTAAGAGTTTTTATTCCTGTTGGAAATAAAACGTCTTTGATTCCCGTAAACACTGTTGATGTATAATTTTCTTTCAGATCTATTGGAAGATTGATGTTTTACATTTAGTTTACTATAGGATGAAGAGATTTATCCTTGAAAGAGCTGTAAACATAATCGCAAAATTTAGGGTAAATTGGTCGAGCTGTGACTACAGAGGAGTTGGAGATTTTGTAAAATAAAAAATCATCTATTTTGGACAACATTTGAAATTTACCACCGTATGCTTTTTGGGGGGGGGGGGAATATACCCATTATTGTAACATTAGAAAGAGTACTACAAAATACCTAACTCCATTGCAAATTAAACATTTAAGTTTCACAATTAAGCAAACATTCAACAAATGACAGATGAGAGTTGTCCAATTGTACTTGATTTAATGCCATTTAACCTCAGCAGATTTACTGACTATCTACTTAAAGGGATACTGTAGTGCAGGAATACAAAGCTTTTTACTGGCACTACCGATCACTCTGCCTCCCCCCCCCCCCCTCAGTAAATAAAGGGTTAAAAACCGATGTCCCTCAGCGCTGGGTAGAAGCTCCGCCCCTCCTCCATCCCGTGACTAGCAGGGTACAATGCGCACATGCGGCAAATGCCAGGCACGCATTAGACCTCCACATAGGAAAGCTTTGAATCAATGCTTTCCTATGGGGAAAAATCTGACGCTGGAGGTCCTCATGCAAAGCGTGAGGAAGTCCAGCATCAGATAACGTACCAAAAGTCTGTTACAATTCTGGAAGCCATCAGAGGGCAGACTTAGAGCTGCAATGAACACATAGCAGTTCTCTGGAAATGCAATGTTTAACATTTCGGCACTAAGGGCAAAAGGGACACAGCACCCAGACCACTTCAATTAGCTGAAGTGGTCTGGGTGCCTACCGTGTCCTTTTAACTGGGATCTACTTTCATATAATATCTAACTATAAAATAAGCTGCCAGCCTTTGTTGTACATTATGTACTTACAGCAATATTAAAGATGTTTTTACAAATGCTACTGATTTACCCGCAAGATGTTAATCACATCGCAAACATTGCTTTAACTGCCGGCAAATAAACAGAGACTGCATCAGCCAACTAATGCATATCCATGCCAAAAAAGTAGCTGTCATTTCTATGGAAACCAAATGCTTTCCATCTTCATCCACATACTGACTGTTGGTTTCCACGGGTTACTATTTTTAGTTTAAGTGATATTTTTGTAAAATGGATTGTTCGCTAACAATCTTAAGAAAGCCTTCACTTTATCTTTGTGATGAGTTCATAAACAAAACTATATATGTTTTTGTATGTCTCAAACTACCAACAGTATCAACTAATAAAAAGAGCCAATGTTGGTAATTTATATAAATAAAAGGCAGAAGGTAACAAGCTTAACGGATAAAAACAGGCGGTCATACCATACCAATAAAATCATGAAACGAATTGAGTATACATCTACTAAATTTACACAGCTTTTACTATTTGTAGCAAATTCAATGTTTCAGGAACACATGTATCTAGAGCTCACAAATTCATAGAAGCACGTCGTTGAAAGCCATAAAAAAACTACCATATCCAATAATACTATAAAAGTTGGTCTGAAGTGGGTGTAAATCAAGTCTTCCAATGGATCTGAGAATTATTCATCCACAATGTTTACGGGAATAAAATACACTCTATTTCCAAGATTAAACACCCTTACAGGATCAAGTAGAAGATTTAGATGATTTACACCCAGTTCTGGCCAAGTTCTATGTTCGTGTATGTACAGTGGCATTTGTGCTAAATATTGTCATTCTATAAGTATTGATTGCAAGATTACACAGGTTGCAGAACTTGTCGTAGAAATCAGCAAAATATTGACTGTGTACAAGGCAGAAATCAAATCACATGCAGGATTAACATCAAATAGGTCTAACTGGTTCAGTGGTTGCATTCCTGATTAAAGCTCCAGCAGAGGAAATTAATTATTTATCCAAATAAATCTATTTTTATGCTTAACTCGTTGTGGGCTTAATATATATATGTAGGTGTATGTGTCTGTGCCTGTAAATGAATGTATTATATCTAATATAATGATGTGCTACATTCATATATCAATAAACAACTAAAATAAATCCTGTCATTACAACAGCAACTCTTAAAGATTATGTTTCCCCGATTCTCCCAGAATGCCATGCAAAATATGCATATGAGCACAAACAGCATTGTAATTACATTAATTACAGTAAGAGCCATAAGGATATGGAATTCTCTGCCTGAAGAGGTGGTTTTATCAGAGTCCATACAGATGTTTAAACTGCAATTGGATAAATACTTGCAAAAATACAACATACAGGGATATAATTTCTAATTAGTGGGGTAATAGCTGCTTGATCCAAGGAGACATCTTACTACCATTTTGGGGTCAAGAAGGAATTTATTCCTAGTTTGTTGCACAATTGGAAGCGCTTCAGACTAGGTTTTTTGCCTTCTTTTGGATCAACAACAAAACCATATGTGAGGAAGGCTGAACTTGATGGACAAGTCTCTTTTCAGCTATGTAACTGTGTAACTATGTAACTATGTAAATGATTACCTTTGCAACAGTTTCTCTTAGCAATATGCATTGTTTACACATAGCTGTGTGAAGCCAATACACAGTGTAGGATCTACAGTGTAGTAAATCGACCAAAATACCTAGCTGCATCAGCGTTATGAACAATATCATCCGCTTTAACTTTATGGACCTCGTCAGCATTTTAAATAAATCCTTAACTGGTGTGTAAACACAAATATTATAAATCAAATTTTAGAGTTGTTTGTTACGAGTCTTATTTTAATTTAAAGGATAACTTCAGTGAATTTGATGTGGTCATGGTGCCTGGAGTCTGTACACATATTGAGTTTAACCCTTGTGTTGCCGGAGGTGTAATTTCACCTCCAGCAGAAATAATGGGATGTCCTCAACCACGTTAGGTAATGACAATTCTGTGAAAATGTTATTGCACAGAATGTCAGTGGATCCTCTCAGAATAGTCTGTGGCTTCTGCAGCACTGCAGAAACAATAAGCACATCAACAGGCCACCAGTGATCATTAGAGCTTGGCAAGTACCCAAGTAAGAGGGTATACAGTTGTTAAATGTTTTGCCCCATTACCAGGGAACTGGGCCAGGGTACTACAGAGGTCTGGAGTGGATATGATTGTTGGCTTAACCCATTCATTTGTCTTAAGACATATGGATAATGTACTGAAATCTATTTAAGGATTCACTTACATCAGATATTCCCTCTATATCTTGGTACCTAGAGAGATGAATACAACGTGAACTGTGTCCCTGATTTTCTGTCTATTTGACTTCCTTAACAATTCTTAAAATTGGAGTTGTGATGTTTAATTCATCTTTTCAATTTAAATAAAACTTAAATACATTTTCTGAATTGTTTTTTAAGTCAATTAACAGTGATGGGAAATGGCTCTTTTTAAACCAAAGTGCCATTATACCAGGCACTTTAATCATGTTTTAATGGTTCATATAATTCAGAATTCAGTTATTCAGAATATATTTCCTGTTCTTCCTAGTTTCAGTGTCATGTTCTAAATTACATAACTCGTGTAGCAACGAAAATTGTCGTCTACTGTTTCTAGAAAAAAAATAGAAAAAAATAGCAATTATTTTTAATAGCTAACACAGTTTGTCCTATTGGAAAGGCCACTCTTAGTTTCTTAAAGCAATAAACCTATAGCACTAGAAATAATTACCAGTTTTAATAATTTTTTTTCTGTATTTAAAGGGTAAGTTTAAAAATTATTTAAATATTTTTTCCATGTACTTCTTGCTGTTAAAAAAAAACCCAATGGAACTTCTATTTTTGGTGATGTGTCATTGAAATGCTGCAAGAACTCTGTGGTATACGTTTCACAGATTATGATTCTGGTCAGTGGCATCACTAAAGGGATTTGGGCTGAATCAGTCGGGCGATGCAGCCTGTACCAGGTGACTCCATCAAAGATATATCACCATCCCAGTGCACCCAGTGCATCAAAGATCTCACTCAACAGCCCAGTGTACGGACTTCTGGTCTGCACCTTCATCAGATGAAGACCTCGCTTATCCCTCTCACAAGTTTCAGCACTATCACTGGTAGCATCGGAAAATTTCAGTGTTAAACCTGCTACAGCATCTGACACTGTCTGAGAGCTGGAACTCATGACAAGAATATACTATATCTACAACCAGCAGAGGTGTAGATCAGAAGAGCTCGCCAGTGGACCACCACGGATCTAAATTGCTTCCACCATGGTCCCAGTTTTTTCTGTTGCAATGATCCTCTCTCCTAGTAGCTCACAGTGCTTATTGGACCCTGTAAATCTTTTCTTTAACAATATGATACATTATGGGAGATGTTTCAAGTTGTCAGGATCTAAAAAGTGGTGCCCAAAGTTCTAAAGTGGGGCAATCCTATTGGAAACCAGAAGAAGCAGCTGGACTATTCCTCTGGTGATTAATCTTAAATAATTTACAAGAATTAGTGTCAAGAAATTACATTACACTGTCTGATACATAAATCACTTCTAATGGGCTGAGATAGGGTAAAGGGAACAAAAACTACTTGCCTCCTGGTCCAATATATATTATAAAGTAAAAGAAGAGTTCATACAAGCATTGTACACACATTTTTGCAGACACCTACCATTTTTACAAGATTTCCATATGAGGAAGAAAGAGCCAATTTGCCATCCTATTTTTTCTTAACAAATGTTTTTACTAACTCGTAGCAATGTAAAAAAAAAGACATTAGAAAAAAAAAACTCCTGACAAGATATAATTTAATTACACGTTTAAAATTAGAAAAAGACAAAATGATGTTTCTTAATTTATTACACTGGATGAACAAATCCTAAACACTGCTTTTTTGTTAATTGAGAATTAAAAGGCATGCTACTATAAAGATCATATAATATAAGTCTTCTTTTTTAAGCCCTGTGCAGCTTTGGAATGTGCTGATGTGGGTTATATCATAGCTCTTGGGGAGACGTATTTTTAGAAAGTGTTTTGTTTGCAGAAATATTGGCACTACCCTTGCTTCTAATATATTTCTGTAACCCTTGGGTGGGCATCAACTAATTTAATTTCATAACAAACACATTTATTTTAAAAATGATAGTATAACATTTATTTGAAACATGGGAAGCATTCGCAGTAAGCACATGTTTGTATGAACATCTTTTTTTATTTTATTATTTTAATTATTGTATTTATTTAGTTTTTATTATTTTTTTATTATGAGATATTGCTGTCTCTTGCTAGAAATTGCTAGAAATTTTGAAGAAAAAAAAAAAATATATATATATATATATATTTACTAATATTTGATTTGTTTATTTACCAAAAAATTAACACAGAAGAAAAAATACCATCACTGTTACATACAGCAGGCATAAAAAAATTGGTAAATAATAATAACCTAGAATCCTGTTTATAGGTATTTGTTAGGACTTTGATGGCATTATTAGTCAAACAGCATCCACAAATGACAACAGAATATGAAAACAATGCCCACACACCACAAGTACTATCAAAAAAACCTATCTGTAAAATACAGGGATTTACAAAGGTCTAAAGTACCTTGTGTTGCATTACAATGTAAAATAAAATAAAAAAAAATTAGAATTTGCAATTTTAATAATAAAGGGTATCTACTATTTTAGGGGGTTCTTATTTTGTTGATGGAAATGTTGATGTTATGAATTCTTTATTTGCAGAGACCTTACAACTGACCCTCTATATATCCAACTGTAGTGAGATAATGAAAAAAAAACAATACTTTTAGATTACATCTTCTTTAGTAGTACCAGTATTGAAAATAATAAAAATCTTCACTAATAATATATAATTTTAACAATATAGGACAAGTAGGTGATTTCTTTCCATTTGCCTGTGCTAGTAAATTGTGACCTTAGTTCCCTTTTTTAAGCAGGTCAAGACAAAAAAAAATATGAGTATGGCTAAGCTTCTTATTAAGCCTAAAGCAAAAAACCTTTCTTGCAAGTCCGAAAACATATCAAGTATTATTTGAACTACAGGGAACAGCACAAAATAAATGAAAGATTGCACCTTAAAGCATCCTTAGACCAGAAACAACTACAACGGGGTTGATTATACTTAATGTTTAGAGGACTCAGCCATTTGTCGTTTGTATCCCAATCCACAATGTTATTAAACTGTCATCAATGTGCTACTTTACAAATTGACCTAATAAAAATTGTTATATGATGAAATAAAAGAACAGTTGGAGATGTCCTTAAAAATTTTAAAAAAATCTCAATATATTCTTCCAAAATCATACTTTTAAATAAATATGTTAACTTTTTAAGTTCAAAAAGAAATTAAATATACATACTCCGCAGTCATCTTATATAAATTGGCCAGTGATGAATCAAATTATTTATTGTTTAACTGTGGTATTTTTTTTTTTTTTTTTTTAAAGGACCACTATAGGCACCCAGTCCACTTCAGCTTAATGAAGTGGTCTGGGTGCCAGGTCCATCTAGGTTTAAGCCTTTTTGCTGTAAACATAGCAGTTTCAGAGAAACTGCTATGTTTAGCTATGGGTTAATCCAGCCTCTAGTGGCTGTCTCATTGACAGCCGCTAGAGGCGCTTCCGCGCTTCTCACTGTGATTTTCACAGTGAGAAGACGCCAGCGTCCATAGGAAAGCTTTCCTATGAGACTGGCTGAATGCGTGCGCATTCAGCCGATGATGTCAGAAGAGGGAGGAGAGTCCCAGCACAGAGGGAGCCCGGCGCTGTAAAAAAGGACCCTTCAGCGCCATGGGAGTGGGACCCTGAGGGGTCCTTTAAATATTTCTGTGAATATGAAGCAAAGAAAACAATTACAGGTCTTCATTTTCTTAACAGAATAGGTTATTAGTTTATATTTCAGGTAGGCAACCTTTGGTACTCCATATGTTGTGGAATACATTTCCCATAATATTCATGCAGCCATACTCCTAGCAAAGCATCAGATGCGATTTAATCCACGACATCTGGTATGCCAAAGGTTGCACTGGAGCCATGGTCTCTCAAGCCCATAGCTTTAACAGCCGTAGCCCTTTTTACCCTATTAGAGGATTTGCTAGACCAGGGGTAGGCAACCTTTCAGCAGCACTGTGCCGATATAGGATTGAGATGTCCCGTAGCGTGCCGGTCCTATTTTTTTTAAATTGAGGTGTGTATGCTGCCGTGTTATGTTCGTGTTATTTATACTGTTACGGTACACCCCGGTATAAGAGGGGTTAATACCGCTGAGGACGTTCCCTTTCTGAATGAAGAAGCTGCTAACAGCAGGTCCAATTAGCCGAACAGGAACCATACGAAATCTTTTACGAGCCAAACAGCCGAACGAGTAAATCATACGAATCCAATACCCCCAAGTACAAGACCAAGCTCCGTATTGAGGGTTAAGCAGAGATCTGGTTTATTGAGGGCTACATGCCCGGTATTTATGCAGGTCTCTCACCTGGTGGTCGCTACCCTAGGGGACCAGATGGAAGACTGGGACAATGTGGATACAGTAGCCAATCACAGTGGCACAAGTATAAACACTCCCCTTTGATGTAGATAAACCCTCCTCTCTATCCTGGAGATAATTGGGAAGTAATCCAATTATCTCCATGGATAGAGGCTAAACTCCATTTTGTACCTGAACATAAAAATACAATAAAATCAAATACTTTACATTACACGAACAGAATCCCCACATTCAACGTATCCCCAGATAGCTGGGATCTAAGCGCACATTATTACCGAATGCTGCTCAGATCCTATGCATACAGTTCAATCGCCATGGAGCCAAAGTCTTTCACATTGTCTTTCGGTATACGAACGGGCTCCATGGGATGGCTATCTGGGGTGTGTCTATTCGTGCCGGAAAGTACCGAACAGACCGACGTTCGTGTGCTGGATGGCAGAGAAGGGAGGTCGACGACTTCAGCAGTGTTCGTGCAAAATAGTGTCCGTTTTCAGTTCCATAGTTTGGGCGCCGAACACCGCTGGCCGTTCGGGACTTTAAAATGACTACCGCCATGTGGGAGTTACACGAACAGTGACCTCCCAACGTTCACCAATTAAGCTGCAGTTAACATAGACGAAGGCAACGGAATAGAGCATAGTTCCAAGACAGAGGGGTCTGTCATATACTGTAATTGCTTTGTATCATTGTGTGGATTGTATATATGTTTGTTTGTGGGCTGTTAGTATTATTTGTATGAGGGGAGGATTATTGTGCATTTCTGTGTAAATCTAGCAGTGTGGGTGACTTCCTTGGGTTCCAGTGGGGACCAAGCTGGCCAGGTACAGCTCAAGGACAGGAGCTGCAACAGTAGCTGCAGGCTGCTCTACTACATTGTGGATTCCCATTCACAAGTGTTGGGAGGAAGTGATCTGCAATGCATAAATTGAGGATTGTCCTTCACCACCTTTTCGTATTAGCAGATATCTGAAGTTTCACTGGCGCTCCTGATAGGCCAGAGCCTGTTTGGCTGTAGCAGCCTTGAGTGCCGTGCAAAGACACCTTGAGTGCCGTGCATGGCACTAGTGCCGTAGGTTGCCTACCCCTGTGCTAGACCATGGCTAGACAAATATGCCAGAGGCAGGTTTTCTGTCCCAGACCGGCCCTGGACCCTTAAATACAGATACCGTATATACTCGAGTATAAGCCGAGTTTTTCAGCACATTTTTTGTGCTGAAAAACCCCCACTCGGCTTATACTCGAGTTAATGTCTGTATTATGGCAATTTACATTGCCATAATACAGACCAGGACCGCCAGGCTCATTACAAGCCTGGCGGTCCTGTTGGGGGCTGGCAGCGAGCTGTTACTTACCTCCCAGCAGCTCCTGTCAGCTCCTCCGTGCAGCTCCCCTGTCAGCTCCGTTCTGCTCACAGAGTAAGTCTCGCGACACCCGCGGCCGTCAGAACGTTGCCACGGGTTACCGTGGCAACGCTCCGCGCAGCACGCAGACCGCGAGACTTACTCTGTGAGCAGAACGGAGCTGACAGGGGAGCTGCACGGAGGAGCTGACAGGAGCTGCTGGGAGGTAAGTAACAGCTCGCTGCCAGCCCCCCCACTGAACAGCCAATGCCACTGGACCACCAGGGATTAACAGAGCCCCCCTCCCTGGCCAGGCAACAAGCAGGGAGGGGGGACAAAAAAAAATAAAAAAATTAAAATAAAATAATATTATTAAAATAATATAATAATATTTAAATAATAATATTAAAATATAATAATAATATTCAAATATAATAATATTAAAATTATAGTAAAATTAAACAATTAAAATAATAAAAATGCCCTCCCCTCACCCAGTTTACACACACTACACAAACACACATTATGCATTATATACACACTGTATTCACACAAACACACACTGCATTATATACACACTTCATTAACACAAACACACACTGCATTATATACACACACTGCATTATATACACACACTGCATTATATACACACACTACATTATATACACACACTGCATTATATACACACACTGCATTCACACAAACACACACTGCATTCACACAAACACACTGCATTATATACACACACTGCATTCACACAAACACACACTGTATGGATGCAGTGTGTATAGTATGAATGCAGTGTGTGTATATAATGGATGCAGTGTGTGTATATAATGGATGCAGTGTGTATAGTATGAATGCAGTGTGTGTATAGTATGAATGCAGTGTGTGTATATAATGAATGCAGCGTTTGTATGAATGCAGTGTGTATATAATGAATGCAAACACACACTACACACAAACACACACACACACACTGCATTCATTATATACACACACTGTAAATAAATATTCAATTAATGTAATTTTATTGGGATCTAATTTTATTTAGAAATTTACCAGTAGCTGCTGCATTTCCCACCCTAGGCTTATACTCGAGTCAATAAGTTTTCCCAGTTTTATGGGGTAAAATTAGGAGCCTCGGCTTATATTCGGGTCGGCTTATACTCGAGTATATACGGTAACTCTTTAATACAAAAAGAGGGGCATTATCACTGCACATAACTGCACATGTTTAACACTCAAAGCAGTATTAGAAAAATGGGTCTAGGCCCTCCAATGTCTTCAGGCAACTTTTATGTGGAACACTGCAACGTTTCCACTCCCAATAGAGTCTTTGTCAAGCTGAGTCTTTGTCATGTTCTAACAAAGATTCTTGAAGTGAAACGTGGCAGTGTTTCACATGTTCTAATAAAGGTGCCTGAAGACATTGGAGTGCCTGGACCCTTTTTTCCAATACTGGCATTTATTATCTTCTAGGCTTGTGCTGGCCCTTGGTTCAGCCAAGCACCCTGTCTTAAGCAAATTGAGTGAGGTTCCTTTCCATTTTTGCAATTTAACAATCAAAACAAATGTAAAATGTTTCAACCTTTAAACACAGACTAAAGTAATTCCTGATGTAGCTTTGTATAACTACATGAGTACAGTATTTAATTTACAAACTGAAATAAACCTAGCTCAAAACTAATTCACTAATGATAGCTAGCCAAAATGCACACAGTACAGTCAAAAAATAAATAACAATAATTAACTAAAAATCTATAAATTCTCATCAGCTATTGATGCTTCAATGATAAATTTTGTTATGCATTACACATCATAACCATAACTTGCTGAAGACATTAAAGGGACACTATAGCCACCTGAACAACTTTAGCTTAATGAAGCAGTTTTGGTGTATAGAACATGCCCCTGCAGCCAGTGGTGTATCCTGGTTTTGTGCTGCCCTAGGCAGGACAAAACTCAGGTGCCCCCCTCACCCCCAACCCCCCCCCCCCGCCACCCCCACCCAACCCTTCCCCCGCCTTCTAAATACACACACACTGACAGATACGCATCCATTAGCTAACTGTTAGCTAATGGATGCGTATCTGTCAGTGTGTGTGTGTGAGTGTATGAGTGTGTCTGTGTGTGAGTGTGTCTGTTAGTGAGTGTGAGTGTGTCTGTTAGTGAGTGTGTCTGTTAGTGTGTGTGTCTGTTAGTGTGTGTATGTCAGTGTGTGTGAGTGTCTGTTAGTGAGTGTGTGAGTGTGTCTGTTAGCTGCTAACAGACACACTCACACACTCACTAACAGACACACTCACACACACTGACATACACACACTAACAGACACACACAGTCAGACACACACACACACACTCTAACAGACACACTCTCACACACACACACTCTAACAGACAAACAGACACACTCACACTCACTAACAGACACACACTAACAGACACACTCACACACACTAACAGACACACTCACACACACTAACAGACACACACAGTCAGACACACTCTCACACTCACTAACAGACACACACACACTAACAGACACACTCACTAACAGACACACTCACACACACTAACAGACACACACACTAACAGACACACACACACACACTAACAGACACACTCACTAACAGACACACACTAACAGACACACTCACTCACATTAACTCATTTTTTTTTTAATTTACCCCCCCAGCCTCCTTACCTTTGGGAATGCTGGGGGGGTTCTCCCTTTCCCTGGGGTCTAGCGGGGCTGGTTGCTGGGCGGGCGGCTGGCGAGGGAGCACTTCCTCTGAGCTGTCTGCTCAGCTCCCTCGCGCGCCGCAGAGTGAGGCTGGGAGGCGGAGCCGGAATATGACGTCATATTCCGGCTCCCAGCCTCACTCTGCGGCGCGCGAGGGAGCTGAGCAGACAGCTCAGAGGAAGTGCTCCCTCGCCAGCCGCCCGCCCGCCCAGCAGCCACCAGCCCAGGATGTCTGTTAGCCGCAAGGCTTAAAAGGCATTTGCCCTGGGCGTTTGGGGGCGGCTTTTTTTGCCGCCCCCTGGAAAATGCCGCCCAAGGCAAATGCCTTGTTTGCCTCGCGGCAAATACGCCCCTGCCTGCAGCCTCACTGCTCAATCCTCTGCCATTTAGGAGTTAAATCCCTTTGTTTATAAACCCTAGTCACACCTCCCTGCATGTGACTTACACAGCCTTTCTTTATTGCAAGTTCTGTTTAATTAAGATTTTCTTATCCCCTGCTATGTTAATAGCTTGCTAGACCCTGCAAGAGCCTCCTGTATGTGATTAAAGTTCAATTTAGAGATTGAGATACAATTATTTAAGGTAAATTACATCTGTTTGAAAGTGAAAACAGTTTTTTTTCATGCAGGCTCTGTCAATCATAGCCAGGGGAGGTGTGGCTAGGGCTGCATAAACAGAAACAAAGTGATTTAACTCCTGAATGACAGTGAATTGAGCAGTGAAATTGCAGGGGAATGATCTATACACTAAAACTGCTTTACTTAGCTAAAGTAATTTAGGTGACTATAGTGTTCCTTTAAGTTGGATTTAGCTGCATTTTATTAATTTTTTTTCTTATTACTTGAAAGGGACAGTACCAGGTTTACATTCCCAGTATAGCCTACACAAACTATACAAATGAAATAAAAAGCTGCAGATGTCACAGTTAACCTTTGAACTTAAAACAACACCTACTATTGAGAAAATGTGTCCTTTGTCACAGTTATATTAAAGAAAAAATAAATCACTCTTTTAATCTATAACAGCATCAAACCGTGAAACATTTATGGCTTTCCTTGTAGATCAATATCTATACGGCTAGATCAATTATCCTTACCACGTGTCTTTTAGAATGTAAATGCATGTAAAGCTAGCTTACCTCTTTGAGTATAAATGCCTGTACACACGCTATTTACAATTGTTTACATGTCCTGGCTGATTACACGCAACAGATACATACAAGGTATGTTTTTTACTCAATTACGTACTTTTTTGGCAAGTGACATTTTCAATGCAAACTTTTATTAGTGTTTTATGACAAGCATTGCTGTAAGCGCAATTTTCCTTCTTTTTGATTAATGAGCAATTCAGTAACTAAGATAACTAAGGCGTAATCATTTGTGTAACTATTTACTTGAACATAGTTAATTCTTATGATTCTTTTTAAACAGCACCTGATTGAAATGGTACCTGAGGCTGGGCTTGCATCAACCTTTCTGGCAGATTCGATTTTTTCTTAAAACCAAAAATTGTTACAAGAAACCTTCACCCCTGTCAGATAGATTTTTGAATAACAGTCCCCTCAATATTTTTGTTTCTTTTTATTTCTTCTCCTTCTCACCCCCTTCCCACTTTCTTTTAAAATGTATATAATGCATGTAATATTCAATCCTTGTGTTCTGTTCAACAATAAGTAGTGCTTTTTCTCTCTTATAATAATAATTAATACTGTGATATAAATTAATAAAAAACAAATATATGACTGGGCCAGGTTTTTGAACCTAATAAATTACATTTTCATGTCTCAATTTGTAGAAGTACCAACTAGAATAAAAGTGATAATTTTGGCCCATTTCAAACCTTCAAGTTAGGGAGCAGTTTGGAAATAGTTACCATAATAATAATAATAATAATAATAATAATAATAATAATATGGAGTCATTTGAGATCAACTAAAAGAATATCCCTAAATGTATATGGCCTTGCCGAAAAAAATAAAAAACAAATATAAAAGAAATACAAATTAAAACCAAGGAGGTTTAGTATAAGACATTCAAAACATTTAAATAAGATGGGTAAATATCATCCTAACAACTGTCAGCATGCCAACAGCATTTGGGAAAGAGCAATATAACAAGCTTAACTAGAAAATGAGACTCTCACAACCAAAGACAACAAGATCAGCCAAAGTACATTTAGTACATTAATGCCAAAGGTTAAGAGTAAAAATGTTGGTCCATTGGAATCTGAGATAGGTGTGTTGATCAAGGAGGATCAGGACAGGCAAAAATTCTAAAATTACATTTTTTTCTTCACTATATAACAAAGAAGAATATGTGGCTTTAAGTTTGCAACAGGGCCGGCGCGTCCATAAGGCGGCACAGGCGGCCGCCTTAGGGCACACCGGCTCTGGGGGCGCAGAATTCCAGTGACCGGCAGGAGGGAAGTGCTCCCTCCTGCCAGGTCACCTCCTGGATCCCCGGAGCTGCTGGGAGGCGTGCGGCTGAAGTTGATTAGGAGGCGGCGAGGGAGCTCTCTGATCTCTCTGACCGGCTCCCTCGCGCGCCTTTTGCTGATGCCAGCAATATGACGTCATATTCCGGCTCCCGCGGCATCAGAAAACAGCCTGCGAGGGAGCCGGTCAGAGAGATCAGAGAGCTCCCTCGCCGCCTCCTAATCAACTTCAGCCGCACGCCTCCCAGCAGCCTCACTGGACCACCAATGAGAGACCCACGCCAGCACTCCAGGTAGGGAGGCTGGGTGGGACATTTAAATGTAATTTATTATTAATTACTTTATTAATTACTGTGTGTGTGCATGTGAGTGTGAGTGTGTATGTCAGTGTGTATGTGTGTGAGTGAGTGAGTGTGTGTCTGTCAGTCAGTGTGTGTGTCTGTCAGTGTGTGTGTAAGTGTGTCTATGAGTTTGTGTGTGAGTGAGTGTGTCTGTTGGTGTGTGTGAGTGTGTATGTCAGTGTGTATGTGTGTCTGTGAGTTTGTGTGTGTCTGTCAGTGTGTGTGTGAGTGAGTGTGTGTGTGTCTGTCAGTATGTGTGTCTGTCAGTGTGTGTGTAAGTGTGTCTATGAGTTTGTGTGTGAGTGAGTGTGTCTGTCGGTGTGTGTGAGTATGTCAGTGTGTGTGTGCGCATGTGAGTATGTGTGTCTGTCAGTGTGTGTGTGTTCAAGTATGTGTCTGTGAGTTTGTGTGTGTGTGAGTATGTATTTTTCTGTATGCCTGTCTGTATGTATGTATCTGTATGACGGTATGCCTCTGTATGTATGTATGTATGTGTCCGTATGCCTGTATGTCTTGTACGTATGTCTCTGTATGCATGTATGTAACTGGATGTATGTTTGTCTCTGAATGTCTGTATATATGTCTCTGTATGCATGTATGTAACTGTATGCCTTTATGTCTCTGTATGTACGTATGTGTGTGTCTGTGTGTCTCTGTATGCCTGTATGTCTTTGTATGCATGTTTCTGTATGTATGTATGTGTCTGTATGACGGTATGCCTCTGTATGTATGTATGTGTCTGTATGACGGTATGCCTCTGTATGTATGTATGTGTCTGTATGCCTGTCTATATGTATGTGTCTGTATGACGTTATGTCTCTGTATGCATGCATGTATCTGTATGTGTGTATGTCTTTGTATGCCTGTATGTATGTGTCTGCATGCCTGTATGTCTCTGTATGTATGTTTCTTTATGCCTGTATGTCTGTATGTATGTGCCTGAATGTCTTTGTATGTATGTTTCTGTATGCCTGTCTGTATGTATGTGTCTGTATGACGGTATGCCTCTGTATGCATGTATGTCTTTATATGCCTGCATGTCTCTGTATGCATGTATGTCTCTGCTTGTATGTCTCTGACTGTATGTGTATGTATGTCTCTGTATGATTATTGCGGTCTTTGTATGACAGTGTACCTGTATGACTTTGACAGTGTAACTGAAAAATGATGCCTGTGTGCCTGTGGCTTGGGAGGAAAGACACACAGGTGAAGATGCATTTTTTTTGTTTAATGAGGGTTGGGGGCGCCAAAATGCATCTTCGCCTGTGTAACTAAAAATCCTAGCACCGGCCCTGGTTTGCAAATCACTGTTACAAAAGCTTTACAGCAAACAGGTTGATTGGTTAACATAGAATAGAACACTACAACTATCATATGAAATGAACGTAAACAAAGCCCATTGTTGAGATGGTATTCACCCACTAGTATGAGGGAGCTTACTGTAGAAATATCCATGCCACTATTTTTAATCTTTCAGGATTCTTTTCTTGCAGGAATTGTACCAGAGGACTGGAGAAAAGCAGATGTTTAAAAAGGGCTCAAACACTCAACTCCGTATCTACAGAACTGTGAGATAACATCTTTAGTTGGGAAACTATTTGAAGGACTCTTAAGGGATAATATTCAAGAATTCATTTTGAGCAAAAATATAATTTTATAGCATGACAGGAGGCTTCATATTTGCTTAAGTCTCTCTTTACTAGAACTCCACAGCAGCACATTAACAGAGAGATAAACACCAAAGACAAAAACATAAGGTATCTATATAAGGCTCCTCCTAAGCCACCATTTCCTCTTTCTTTGCTGCTCTGCATCAGTACAGGTCAGAGTACCTCTGCCTCCTGCTTCTTGTGGGTGGCTTTGGGATTTAGTGTGATTTATTTATGATTGTTATGAACTATGCTTGGTTGTGAGATTTATGTGCCTTTCTGGCTCTTTTATTTTCTTTGGTGAATGTTTCCTTTACAATACTGATCGTTTTTTTCATGTGTTTATTTATACAGATTACTGACAGTTTGCCATGTGTTTATTTATACAGATTACTGGTAGTTTGCCATGTGTTTAGTTATACAGATTACTGACAGTTTGCCATGTGTTTAGTTATACAGATTACTGACAGTTTGCCATGTGTTTAGTTATACAGATTACTGACAGTTTGCCATGTGTTTATTTATACAGATTACTGACAGTTTGCCATGTGTTTATTTATACAGATTACTGGTAGTTTGCCATGTGTTTAGTTATACAGATTACTGGTAGTTTGCCATGTGTTTAGTTATACAGATTACTGACAGTTTGCCATGTGTTTAGTTATACAGATTACTGACAGTTTGCCATGTGTTTAGTTATACAGATTACTGACAGTTTGCCATGTGTTTAGTTATACAGATTACTGACAGTTTGCCATGTGTTTAGTTATACAGATTACTGACAGTTTGCCATGTGTTTAGTTATACAGATTACTGACAGTTTGCCATGTGTTTAGTTATACAGATTACTGACAGTTTGCCATGTGTTTAGTTATACAGATTACTGGTAGTTTGCCATGTGTTTAGTTATACAGATTACTGACAGTTTGCCATGTGTTTATTTATACAGATTACTGGTAGTTTACCATGTGTTTATTTCTTTGTGCCTGTTTTCTCCTTGGGAGTTTTGTTTTACCCTGTTGGCTTTATTGTTTGTTCTGTTTCCTCTGGCTTATTGGCCGTGGTGGTCGCCGAGAAGCGGTCTTCCGACCGCTCCCCGTGCCGACCGCCGGGACCGCGGAGAAAGACTCCTGCGGTCCCTCGTGTGTTGCCTTTGATTCCCGCCCGCCGGCTTCGTCCGCCGAGCGGGAATCCCCGTTTTGTTCTTTACCCTGCCCGCATCCCCGCTCACTCGCTAACACTGTTATCAGAGTGGGGACGGAGCAGGGATCTATTCATTTGCCGCGGGAGCCTCCGCTCCCGGTCACCTTCCCCGCGACCGCGTGGTCGGACAGTGGGTGCGCGGCTCTCCACTGTGTTAGATGCGCGCGTCACTGCCTTATTAAAGGTACAGTGACTAGCTGGTCCGGTGTGTTTCCCCATCTCCTGGGCTGTTTGGGGGTGCGTATTTTTTGGTGACAGCTTTCTTTTCTGTCCATGTGAGGCAGCTCTGTGAGCCCTTGCATCATAAATTATGCCCCATATATGAGGGTCGCAGATTCAATCCCCCTCACCTTCCCAAGTAACTAAGCAATAGACTTTAGTTTTCGATTCTTTGCATGTGTGCTTGCCCTGCATGTTTTTCTATGGACATGGTTTTACGGTTTACTGGTTCTCCTGACTTCCACATGGCACTGCGTGCCTCCTGCAGGTGTCCCTGCCTGGTGTCCTTACCCACTTATTGAACTAGGACTGCTCTAATCAAGCCTCGGTTGCCTGATGGAGGTAGCACTGGCGTCAAAAGCCAGGGATTGTGGGTTCAGGCCCCATCTGGGTGGTTGAGCATGGCACTCTTATTTTGTGGCCTAATGGATTAGGCACAACCATATAAAAACTAAAGTGTATCGCTATCTTGAAGAACCTTGCCTATAAGGACCCAGCTTCGTCTCTACCCTGCACCCTAATAGTCAAGATTCTACTACATGTCTAAAAGGATCTAGGTTTCCGCCTGCATTATACCTCTGGGTCGGTACCGCCCGTACCCTTATACTGGCCTGCCTTGTCTGTGCCTTTATAATTGGCCTGCTTTGTCTGTGCCCCTTGATTGGCCTGCTTTGTCTGTGCCCCTTGATTGGCCTGCTTTGTCTGTGCCCCATGATTGGCCTGCTTTGTCTGTGCCATACTATGCATGCTATTGGACTGGTGGCTCCATACCCTGGATAACGGTTTGTTGAGCCTGCATGCATTATTACTTGCCTCTGCCAACACTAGGGGTGCTGCCCCTTTTGCCTGCTATGATACCTGTTTTCTAGCTTCGTAGGTATCAAGTATCATAGACTCAGACTTTATGGACGCCTCTGCACAGGAGCAGAATTTGCAGGCTTTACTTAATGCGGCTGTGACCGCATCTGTTGAAAAAGCCCTGGCTAGGGCCCTCCCTCAACCACATACGGACAGGGGTGTGTGTGGAACCCCTCAGTTGGCAGAAGCCTCGGATGAGTCAGACTCTCAGGTGCGAGAGCAGGCAAGTGCGCGAACGCGCTATTGAAAGGGTGAAGACCCTGAACCACGCTCCCGGACGGGCAAGACACCGGCGAAGTGACGTGGTTTGAGGTTGACAACCTCGCCGGCCAGGCGCCACCGCCTATCGGGCGCAGGGGAGGAGGCCTCCTTACCCCCCCCCCCACCTTGGCCGTGCTGGATGTGTGGCGGGCAGACCAGCCTCCCTCAGATGGAGAAGATGTTTGGGTTGCGGACCTTGGCGAGGGTCCCGGTGGACGCTGGGAAGAGGAAGACGCGCCACCGACTAGGGCCCCCACGACAATGTTGGGGGACGATACCCTTTTGGGCAGTACTGGAGAACCTCTGTTAGAGCCTCAATCTATCCGACGCCCCAGGTCCTCGGACTAGTCACTGCCCGACCACTTGGCACAATTTGTGCGCTACTGGGTCCGTAGACCCCTTGGAAGTGAGGCCTGCAAGAAGCTGCGGGCGGAATGCCCCAGACCGGTACTGCCGGACAGGGTGGCGGTTACCCCGGATGTTGGCCCTAACAGACGAGGCCTTCACAGAAGGTAGGGCTCTGGACCCAGCCACCATTTGCCTGCTGGGCAATGCCACTGTGGCCCTTTGCACGGAACCCAGGAAGACGGCACTCTTCCATATGGACAACAAGCTGTCGGATTTGGGAGCCGAAGATGTGGGTCCCCTGGCTAAAGGTCTGCTGTTCAGGGAGCCTTTCGTTGAGGAACTGCAGAAACAGGTTATTCTGTTTACCTCCCGGGATAAAGCGAAGTCTTCGATCGGGAGGGTCTTCCGCCCACGGTTACCTTGGGACAGTGAGGAGTTATGTCACAGACTTCCACTCTTCCCCTACACAGGTTGGACGCCCGAGGATCCCCGTCATCACAAGAGGCCAACAGCCCTTGTTGGAGGTGGAAGTTCGAGCAACGCTAGCCAAAGGCGCGGTCCTACAGGCCCCGGATTTGGGGGGTTTCGTCAGCTCGATTTTCTCCTGGTAAGGGAGAAGTCTGTAGAATTCCGTCCAGTGATCAATTTAGGAGAAATGAACGCCTTCGTGGTATACAACCACTTCGAGATGGAGGGCATTCACCTTCTTCGATGCCTTCTCTGGCCAGTAGACTGGGTCACGAGACTGGACCTAGAAGACGCTTACCTCTCCATCCCGGTGGACGGGGGCTGTCGCAGTCCCCTCTGATTCGTATGGAGAGACTCTCCGTACCAATTCCCATGCCTCCCCTTCAGCCTCAGCTCGGCCCCTTGGTGCTTCACCAAGCTCCTGAAACCGGTGGTCACCCAATTCAGAGCAGAGGCCGTACGCTGCATCGTCTATCTGGACGACTTGCTTATCTTTGCGAGGACCCCGTCGGGCTCAGATTTTGGATGCGCTCTGCGTTTTCCTCGTTGGAATGCCGGGGGTTCGTGGTCATTCTGAAGAAATCGGCCTTGGAGCCTGCGCAGACGGTGGAATTCTTGGGTTTCGTAGTCGTTGCGCAAGACGGCATTCTCCGCCTGCCTGTGGCGAAGATAACGACCATTCGGTAGGAGATCAGACGTGTTTTCGACAAGACCGAACTCCCCTCTGGAGGTTGGCTCGCGTGGTGGGTCTCCTCTTGGCCTCTATACAGGTGTTCTACCCGGGCCCACTACATTACAGGGCCATGCAGCGGCTGAAGGCGCACTCTCTACGCAAGAGACCCTCTTAGGACCAGATGATCTCCTTGGCCTCGGAGGTGCAGGCCGGATTGAGCTGGTGCCTCCCGCATATATCCGCCTGGAACAGCAAGGCGATATTCGGGATGACCCTGGATCTCGTGTAGGAGTCGGATCCGAGTCTTTGGGACTGGGGTGCCTCGTGCACGACGAGGTCCACGGGGGGCCCGTGGTCAGACAATAGATCGGAATCCCGCATCAATTGCCTGGGGTTGATTGCAGGTTCGTTGGCAATTCGGAGCCTGGCGAAGCATTTGTCAGACTGATGCGTGCTCCTTCGGATGGACAATGGTTCGGCGGTGCAATACATCAACCACTCGGTTTCGAGCACTAGAGGTGTTATCTCTCAACATGGAGCTCCTGGTTTCGCTGGTGCTTGGAACGGGATACCGATCCCTTTACGGGTCCTGTATCTAGCGTGCTGAATTTCTTGTCTCTTGTCTTTGACCTGGGTCGGTCATATCGCTTGGTTATCGTGGTTAGATCAGCTATCTCGACGGCACTTGTCCCGCTTCGGGTTTTTCCCCATCGGCCAGGATCCGCTAGTCTGCAGGCTCCTGCGTGGAATGAGACTGGTGCGCCCTCCGGCGCCCAAGTATTCTACCCTCTGGGACGTGCGTTTGGTTTTGGCGTTCTTTCGGAATTGGCCTGATAACCAGGACCTTTCTCTTCGCCAGCTTTCAGCGAAATTTGCCCTCTTGTGTCTGGTCTCGTTCAGATGTGTTTCGGATGTCCGGGCCTTCGGTGTCGGCGCTTTCTCGTTTTTCTCCAGAGGGGGTCTCAGTCAAGGTGCTTAGACGTACCAAGTCGGATTCGACGGTTGTATCATGCCCTTACTTCTAGGACTCGCCTAAGCTTCGTGTAGCGAAGGCACTGGCGCGATGGATAAGATGTCTTTTGGCTCTGGCGGGCGTGGATGCGACCTTCGGAGCGCTTTTGGTTAGGGGCGCCGCAGCTTCCGGAGCTTTTTTGGCGAGCGCTTCCCTTCAGGACATTTTGCGTTCGGCGGACGGGTCCCGTGTAGAGTTTTTTCGCCTATTTTACTTTAGACCGTCGGAACATGCTTCTTTTGCTTTGCTGTCGGAGCGTTAAAACAGCAAATATGAAGCCTCCTGTCATGCTATAAAATTGTAGATTATACTAGCTTTAGTGTAACTATAATCTTAATTTTATTAATGACAGGAGGCGAATATTTCCCACCCAATTTGATTTCTTCCCCCCCTTGTTTTGGATGGATTGTATTTCTGTTGATTTGTCTGATTATCTGGGCTAGGTTGGTTAGTCTGGGGTGATGTTGTGGGAAGTGCATGTTATACTGTATTGACGGTCATTAGTATGGACTTCGTGTCTTTATTCTATCAGTACTGGATCGTGGGATTTATGTTTTATCAGTACATTTCGTTCACTAATCAGTGTTTTCGATTCTGTTTATTTCGTTTCAGTTTAATGGTTCGACTTCAGTTCATAGGATCGGCCGTTTGGCGGGATAAAGATCAAGTTCATCCATTATCCGAAGTTTTTCCAGATGACATTCATCGTTATGTTGTGAATTTTTCTTTATTTAGTTATTGTCATTGTTGTGTACGTTACGTTGTCGCAGCGTGAAAGAGGAAATGGTGGCTTAGGAGGAGCCTTATATAGATACCTTATGTTTTTGTCTTTGGTGTTTATCTCTCTGTTAATGTGCTGCTGTGGAGTTCTAGTAAAGAGAGACTTAAGCAAATATTCGCCTCCTGTCATTAATAAAATTAAGATTATAGTTACACTAAAGCTAGTATAATCTACAATTTGCAGGAATTCACATGGTTTTATGAAAGACGGGTTATACCAAACTAGCTTAATTGTGTTCTATGAAAAAGTCAGTAGAAGCATAGATCAGGATGATCCAGTGGATGTGATCAACTGGAATTTGCTCAAGCATTTCAAAGTAATTTCACATAAAAAGTTACTATTAAAACTGAAATCAGTTGGTTTAGATGAGAAATCTAGTTCTTGGATAGAGCATTGACGCATTGACTAAAAGATAGACTGCAAAATGCAGTCCTTAATAGACAATTTTCAAATTGGACAAAAATAGCAAGTGGAGTTCCCCAGGGTTCTGACCTGGGTACACTTCTCTTTAATTTTATTAGAAATAATCTTGAAGTGGGAATTGAAAGTCATGTGTAGATGTTTGCAGATTGTACAAAATAGGTAAGATAATACAGTCTAAACATGATATAACTTCTCTACGGAACTATTTGGGTAAAGTGGAGGACTGGGCTGGCAAGCGGCAGATGAGATTCAATACAGATAAATGCAAAGTCAAGCATGCTGTAATAAGTAACCCACAAACAACTTTTATAAAATGGGGTTGAGTTATGGATAACAGTAAATGAAAAGGACTTGGGAAGAATTATAGATAACAAGCTAGGCAGCAGTATGTAACGCCAGCTTGCAATTGCAAAGGCTTTAATTTGCTTTAGTTTTACCTCCTGCTCTGTAAATTGAATTTTAATCACACACAGGAGGCTCCTGCAGGGTCTAGGAGGCTATTAAAAGAGCAGGAGATAAGACATTGTAGATTAAACAGACTATGCAATACTGGAACTTAAAATATCTAGGCTGTGTTTCGGGAAGTGTTTAGGAAGACTGTGTAAGTCACATGCAGGGAGGTGTGAGGAGGGTTGTGTGAACAAAGTGATTTAACTCCTAAATAGCAGAGAATTGAGCAGTGAGACTGCAGGGGCATGAAAGAAAACGGTGTCATTAAGCTAAAGTTGTTTTGAATATAGTGTCCCTTTAAATGTTGAACTAGACTGGATATGGATAGTGTCTTTTTTTTCCAAACTAGATTACTATGTAACAATGTAACTATGTTTCCTAAACATCTGCACAGAAAGATGTTTGTCATGTGACCAAACAACATATTTAAAATCATGTTTCATATATTGTATGATTGTATACTACCTGGAATTACGGTACTTAACCCCTTAAGGACAGAGCTTCAGAAGCTTGACTTACGCTTAATGACACAAGCAATTTTTGCATTTTCTTGCTGTTTGCGTTCAACTGCAATTTGCATCTCTCTCATTTATTGCACCGACACATATTATATACTGTTTTTTAAAGGACAGAAAGGGCTTTAATTTGATATAACATATAAATATATAAATGCTTACTTATTATAAAAAAAATACAGAAAAATGCAAAAAAAATGAAAAATATTGTTTTTTTTTACAGTTTTTGCAATCATAATGTGTACATAATTAGTGCAGGTTAAGGAAAGTAATTAAAAATAAATTCATTTATTTGTTCTGATTTACAGAATATATAATGTGTCTGGGATTTTCAGTTTTTTTTTGGTAGTTACAGGTCACAAAGCACAAGGAGTAAAATAAAATTTTAATATGGAGCGATTTTAGAATTTGGTATGTTTGTCTTGTAAGCCTAATAGCCATAAAATAAAACAAAATTGCCACACAAAAGTATATATTTATATAAAGTAGACATCACAGGCTATTTACCTAAGGTTGTTTTGACACTTTCTACGTAGCCATTTTACCGCCAACCTCTGCTAAATATTGGAGTAAAATTCTGTTTTTGGGGGGTTTTCGCACACAAACGTATAACAAAGAACTTCTCATGTGTATTTTGTAAAGTTGTTGTGTGCTATTCCTGTACAAAGTTTTATTATGTGTTCAGTTACTTCTGCTGAGTACAACGGTACCCCCATTGTATGTCTTTGGCACTATTTTGTGAAGCTACAGTGCCATATAGGAGACCTGTCCTTTTCAGTATTCACAGTAGAATTTTGAGAGACGGATATAATGAGCCTATGCTTCCATTTGGGGTATTATAACAGTTTGACTGTTCAAAAACCCCCACAAAGGCCTACCATTTGTAAAAGTAGACACTCCAGGGTATCTCATAAGGTGCATATTGTGCCTTAACATGCCCCCATTTTTTTACCATTACATGCCAAAGTATGTGGTAAAAAATAATTGTGTGCATTTTTTACATACGGATTGCATTTTTGCTGGGCATTTTGTATATTTCATATGTGCCACTAAGTTCAAACCCCCCAAATTATGCTCAGCTAAGTCTTCTGAGTAAAAGGACACCCCCATTGTATGTCTATGGCACTATTTCGTGAAGCTACAGTGCCATACAGGAGACCTGTCCTTTTCAGTATTCACAGTAGAATTTTGAGAGACGGATTTAATGAGCCTATGCTTCCATTTGGGGTATTATAACAGTTTGACTGTTCAAAAACCCCCACAAAGGCCTACCATTTGTAAAAGTAGACACTCCAGGGTATCTCATAAGGTGCATATTGTGCCTTAACATGCCCCCATTTTTTTTACCATTACATGCCAAAGTATGTGGTAAAAAATAATTTTGTGCATTTTTTACATACGGATTGCATTTTTGCTGGGCATTTTGTATATTTCATATGTGCCACTAAGTTCAAACCCCCCAAATTATGCTCAGCTAAGTCTTCTGAGTAAAAGGACACCCCCATTGTATGTCTATGGCACTATTTCGTGAAGCTACAGTGCCATACAGGAGACCTGTCCTTTTCAGTATTCACAGTTGAATTTTGAGAGACGGATTTAATGAGCCTATGCTTCCATTTGGGGTATTATAACAGTTTGACTGTTCAAAAAAAAAAACCACAAAGGCCTACCATTTGTAAAAGTAGACACTCCAGGGTATATCATAAGGTGCATATTGTGCCTTAGCATGCCCCCATTTATTCACCAATATATGCCAAAGTATGTGGTAAAAAATAATTTTGTGCATTTTTTACATACGGATTGCATTTTTGCTGGGCATTTTGTATATTTCATATGTGCCACTAAGTTCAAAACCTTCAAATTATGCTCAGCTAAGTCTTCTGAGTAAAAAGACATCCCCAATGAATGTCTTTGGCACTATTTTGTGAAGCTACAGTGGCATATTGGAGACCAAGCCATATCAGTTTTTACAGAACTTTGAATTTTGACGCTGGACCTATGTGCAATTTCCAAGCATCTTCGTAAGTTTTAAATTCAAACTACTCCACAAAGGCCTACCATTTCTTAAAGTAGACACCCCAGGGTATTTCAAAAGGCATATTTTGAACCTTAGCGTGGGATAATTTTTCCGCTAGCTTGTACCAGGTGTAGTGGTAATAAGCGTTTTTCTGCCTTTTTGACACACAAAGTGAGTTTGCACAGTATATTTTGCAAACCTTATGTGTACCACCACTCTATAATACTTTATATGTTGCTCAGCTATGTCGGCTGAGTACAAAAATACCCCCGTATGTACCTTTGCCAGGTATATGTGGACATCGGAGGGGCACATTTGGGACACAGCCATTCCATTTTTTTTCAAACTTTACATTTTTACGCTGTGCCCATGTCCCATTTTAGAGTATTTTACCAGGCTATATAATCCAAATACTCCATAAAGCCATACCATTTCTTAAAGAAGACATCCCAGGGTATTTCAAAAGGCATATTTTGAAAATTAGTGTGGGATAATTTTTCCGCTAGCTTGTACCAGGTGTAGTGGTAATAAGCGTTTTTTCTGCCTTTTTGACACACAAAGTGAGTTTGCACAGTATATTTTGCAAACATTTTGTGTACCACCACTCTATAATACTTTATATGTTGCTCAGCTATGTCGGCTGAGTACAAAAATACCCCCGTATGTACCTTTGCCAGGTATATGTGGACATCGGAGGGGCACATTTGGGACACAGCCATTCCATTTTTTTCAAACTTTACATTTTTACGCTGTGCCCATGTCCCATTTTAGAGTATTTTACCAGGCTATATAATCCAAATACCCCATAAAGCCATACCATTTCTTAAATAAGACATCCCAGGGTATTTCAAAAGGCATATTTTGAACCTTAGCGTGGGATCATTTTTCCGCTAGCTTGTACCAGGTGTAGTGGTAATGAGCGTTATTAAATGTATTTTTTTACTTTTTAAAACTTTTTTTACTTTTTAAAACTATTTTTTAAACTTTTGTTTTGCTTATTCATTTTTTTAAAGTTTCCTAAACTTTCGTAAAACTTTTTTTTACAGATTTAACATTTTTCTAAGCTTTTTCTTTTACCGTTAACCCCTAACTAGCAGTAAGCAGCACTAACAGTAAATTCCCCATTTTCCCATAACTCCCACCCACCCCAGCTAGCAAAATATTTAATTATACAATATTTAAATAAGTTAATTAAATTAATTTAACCCCTGAGGGTTAAAAAATAAATAAAAGTTAATCGTCAGGGGTTAAAAAAAAATTAGATCACAGTATAATACTGTGATCTGTATTTTGATCACTGTAGGCAGTGATAGACTGGCAGGCAAGGGGTTAATTTTTATTTGGACTGGGTAAAGGGTTTTTTTTTTTTTTTTTTTACTTAAACGTTATTAAAACTTTTTTTTTACTTAATTTTTTAACTTTTTAAAGCTTATTTTAAAACTTTTTTTAACGTTAACCCCTAGTTAGCCTAACACTAAATCCCCCAATTCCCCACTAACTTCCACCCTCCCCAGCTAGCTAAATTTATAATTTTAAAATATTTAAATTAATTACTAAAATAAATTTAACCCCTGAGGGTTAAAAAAAAAAAGAATTAACCCTCAGGGGTTAAAAAAAAAATCAGATCATATTAAAATGTAATCCCTGCCAATTGATCACTGTAGTCAGTGATCAATTGGCAGGGAAGGGGTTAATTTTTTAATAATATGGGTAAAGGGGGGGTGGGATTTTAATTTAACTTTTTTTTTTAACACCAGGGGGCAGGATCACTGCAGATCCGGCTCCCTGCACTTCACACTGAACCCGGAAGTGCAGGGAGGCGGAGGTGAGTATAGAGAGCACATGTGCCCGCTCTGGCATGCTGTCAGAGCGGGCACATGTACTCTGACAGCCCGATCCGGTGCTCCCGGTCTGCCTCTAATGCAGAGGCAGACCGGAGCACCATTAACCCCACGATCGCCGCGATTGCGGCGATCTGGGGTTAATTTTACCGCGTGACGGACGAGGTCCGTCACCCGTCGTTAAGGGCATCCCCAGGATGACGGACCTCGTCCGTCACCCGTCGTGAAGGGGTTAAAGGGACACTATAGTCACCTGAACAACTTTAGCTTAATGAAGCAGTTTTGGTGTATAGAACATGCACCTGCAGCCTCACTGCTCAATCCTCTGCCATTTAGGAGTTAAATCCCTTTGTTTATGAACCCTAGTCACACCTCCCTGCATGTGACTTGCACAGCCTTCCATAAACACTTCCTGTAAAGAGAGCCCTATTTAGGCTTTCTTTATTGCAAGTTCTGTTTAATTAAGATTTTCTTATCCCCTGCTATGTAAATAGCTTGCTAGACCCTGCAAGAGCCTTCTGTATGTGATTAACCCCTTAAGGACACATGACATGTGTGACATGTCATGATTCCCTTTTATTCCAGAAGTTTGGTCCTTAAGGGGTTAAAGTTCATTTTAGAGATTGAGATACAATTATTTAAGGTAAATTACATCTGTTTGAAAGTGAAACCAGTTTTTTTTTTTTCATGCAGGCTCTGTCAGTCATAGCCAGGGGAGGTGTGGCTAGGGCTGCATAAACAGAAACAAAGTGATTTAACTCCTAAATGACAGTGAATTGAGCAGTGAAATTGCAGGGGAATGATCTATACACTAAAACTGCTTTATTTGGCTAAAGTAATTTAGGTGACTATAGTGTTCATTTAAAAGAAACAAAACAACAACAAAAACATTGTGAAGGGATGTGAATAGATGTGAATATTTCACAAAATACACTCACATTTAAATGTACTTTTTTAAATCTATATAGCAAATATAATTGCTATAGTCTGACATATAGAGAAGAAAATTGAACAAGAGAAATATCACTTGCAAACTTTAGTGTGTTAAAAGCACACATTACGTATATTTTTTTTGCATTATATAAACCATTGTGTCTGTTTAGTATTATGTGAGTATATCTGAGAAATTAAGCCATTTACTAACACCTCGCTTCTTAATTAATAAATTACTGCTAGAACAAAATGTAAAAAAATAGCAATTGGTGTTATCTAATTTGTCTAATACATTTTTTTTTATTTCTGCACTGTTTTAGTAAAGGCCTCACTAGGGGATTAGGATAGGTAAAAAAAAAAAAAAAGTAGAAAAAAAATGATTCCACATTTTTATTTGTGGAATCTGGTTTTGTCTTTTGTCCAATTGTTTGAATTATGTTTCATGCAATGGCCTGGCTACAATTACTTGCCAGTACACATTTCATTATGTCTGGTTCCCGACTACCAAAGTGCAACTCCAAGAATAAACAATCAACTCCTAAAGTAAATTGACTTTATTACTGAGCATTTACCCAACCCCTTTGGAGGGTTACAATATATTCCATAAGAAAATCACCTGTAACTTGTGCTCCATTTTCTTTTAAATGTATTCTAAAAATGTAGCAATATACTAAACAATCCAGTCCAGTCCTGGCACAGTCAGGGCATACATTTAATTGGAGGAGAAGAAACAGAAGCATTGTCTCGCCCTCTATGCTGATGATTGAGAGGAAGCCAAGATGAAGGTACTCGGTTCTATAATAGAACATTTAATTTTATTGTTAAGCCCTCACAAATACATATTAAAATATATGAACTAAAGGGGATAAGTAAACATAACATATACAACCCTGAGCAGAGACAGTTCTTACTTAATGGTCCTAAATACCAACTGCGTGATAGTCTTTAATTCCCTGCAAAAAATCCAAGGCATAGTCATGAGGCCTTCATCAGATCGAGCATGTTCCTATTCTGGTTTATATAACTCACAACAAAGAGCACACATAATCCCTTGTATACGTGAAGCCACAATTACGTGGCTAAATATCAATAGTCACATATAATTGCTCTAATCTCACTAACAAGGCAATAGTTCATGAAATAGATCTCACAGAAGAGGTTCTTCTACATTAGTCTGACGAATATTCAAAATAATTAACAATATAAAAACTGTTCTCAGGTTAAAGTGCTGCCTCTTTATGTTTTGGCTCATTGCAATCTAATTGAAGTAAACTACCATCTACATGTCCGTATATGTGCCTATCATGCTTGGTCAGCTTGTCTCTCTAATCTCAAAGAGTGATCGTAATTTCAACTCCTGTCAACCATTCTCCAAATTCCTACTTCCCCAAACTCTTCAACATCTCTTTTCAATCTTAGCGACCCCCAATATACTCCTCTGTGGTGAGATGTATCCAGATGGGTGAAAATAGTTGAGATGCTGTATTTACCTAAATGTTTAGACATACAAATGTCATGTTATATAGAGTGCTCTTTATAGAATTATAATAATGATGTGATATTCAGTGCATTTGATGTTTTTAATTTGCTAATGTGTTTGATTGTGATTTCACAGTATTTATATCTCAAGACTATCTGAATTGTTGTTAAATTTTATGTCCATAACTAGTCACGCACTAGACCTTTGGGACAAAACAAGGGATAAGTATTGGTCTCACCCGTGACCCCGATCTGGAGGAACAAACTTTTTCCTCCAGGACTCACCCCCAAACACTTCTCCCAGTTCGAACTCAGGGACATCTCGAGAATAGGACACCTATACCAGGACAACAAAATCATACAATTCACAGACATCAAAAAAGCAGCCTCACTAACGACGTTCGACCACTTTAGATATATCCAACTACGCAGTTTCGCAGCAACCCCAAGCATCAGACAAGCTGGCACGGCCCCGCTCACTAGATTAGAACGCGACTGCATAGCCCTCTCGAACAGGCAGGGGCAAATCTCAGACATCTACATGACCATAGCCAATCACAACACGCACCGCTCCCTCCCATACATAGCAGCATGGCAGGCAGACCTTGGCCCCCTAGACGATGCAACAGACTGGTCAGACATATGGGAGGCGACAGCCTCCTTCTTCATTTGTGTGACACACACGGAGCAAGCATATAAAATGCTGTTCCGTTGGTACCTCACA
Source organism: Pelobates fuscus (assembly GCF_036172605.1). Classification (NCBI taxonomy): domain Eukaryota; kingdom Metazoa; phylum Chordata; class Amphibia; order Anura; family Pelobatidae; genus Pelobates; species Pelobates fuscus. The sequence continues at coordinate 63,927,912 of NC_086317.1, read as the reverse complement.
CCACAACACCTTGCCACCATGCACCACATCCCATCCAACACCTGCTGGAAACAATGCGGGGAAACAGGGACGTTCCTCCACTGCTGGTGAACGTGCCCGAAACTCCGGCCACTATGGCAGCGCACCGCACAGTTAATAACCAAAATACTGAACAAACCCTGCCCCACAGACCCCTGGGCCATGTTGCTCTCCAAACCTATAGATCCATTCACAAGAGCAGAAAACAAGCTGATCGCCCGAATCACTTTAGCAACACGCAGAGCCATAGCAGAGCTCTGGTCCTCGACCCGCATTCCGACACAAGAAACGATCACAAGAAAGATAGTGGAAAGCTCACAGATGGACAAACTTACAGCACAAATTAGAGACACTCCCAAACAGTTTCACAAAATATGGGACCCATGGCTAGAGGGAGACACAACCATCCCATGGTGAACCATTCAAACGTGAGACGTAGCTACACAACCCCAGGACAAACGACCAGGAAACTAACACACACTCCCTTGAACACACATCGCAAATCCACCACTAGCCTCATGCTACCCACGGCTCCCTTACAGTCTGAATGAGAGGGCGCTGTGCACTGGGCGGTACGCGGGCTGCAACCCCAACATCAACTTCATCCCAACCCATACCCCACACCCTACCTCAACCCACCCCTAAGTCATCCACAAAAAAGGATGCATACGTCATCTACGAATTAGGAACACACGCAGACGACCTCAGAATTTATACCTTAACGGGAAAGACAGACACAGGGGAAATAAGAGACGGGGACTACCGAAGGGACCACAGGGGGCACTGCCCCGGGAACCCACTACAACACAAGACCCAAGGGGACTACACCAGGGACACTACCCCGGGCACCCTAGCAACCCACCTGTGACGCTAACAGAACAACCTAACAAACCCACTAAAATCACATAACCACCCTGACAACCCACCACTGAGTGGGACATGTCGCCCGGAACAAGACACTCAACAGGTGACCAACAGCAACCCTATAGGAAAAGCACACAAACCCACCCCTGGGCACTCAACCCGAACGGACCCCTTCTCTCCATCCCAGCTCATCCTCACATGGATGAAACATAGACGTACACAGATACAGACAGAAGACCGATAAGGGTGAATCAAACCGAACCTGACTCACAAAACCTTCAACCAACTGTCGAATTACCAACTTATGTAATTGTAATAAAATGGTTGAAAAAGTACCCTGCGATGGTACACACGCGATTGGAAGGCAATGTTCCACCCCACCCCTACCCTCCCCTCTCTCTTCGGTACCCCTGCCACCAAATACTGGTACTTACTTTGAATCTGAGTCTATAAATAAAGTATTATTAACAAAAACATTTATGTCCATCAATCTATGCATAAAGCTATGAATTTATAATTTCATAGTTACAGGTGAACACAGTGAGTGATTATTGCACTCATTTAGTTCTTGAAGCAGTAATTGATTGCACTTGAACACAACATGAGTCCTAATACTTGCTTAATGTTATTCTTTCAGATTAGGATAAAGATAAAACTCATTGGTAATCCCTATTTTTGGTTTCTTTTTGTAAGAGGATATAAAAATTATCTTGTATTGGTAATAAAGGAAGATAATCTTAATTAGTACATTGAGGCGGACCACCTGGCACCCAGACTGGATACCTCCACCAATCACGCTTCCTAGTGCTCACCAAGTATTATAAGCACCTTACTAGACAGCATAACCACCGCAGCTTGGCTGGAGTGTCGCCGTCCCTTTCCACCCTGGACCACCACCTGGATCCAGCTCCTAGTGAGAAGACCTCTCCTCCAAGAGAGTTTAATAATCCAAAGCGCAGTATAGCAATTCCCCCACACATGAGCCAAGGCTTAATGCTGGTAAGTAGTCTGTTTAATGAAAGCACAGTCACAGAAATTATACAAGTTACAAACTCCTCCTCTGTGCCTGAGAGATAATTGAGTCAGTAACTGTACTAACTCAATTATCTCCAGGTACAGAAAAACACAAATTTTTCAGAAACCCCAAAAGTACCCCCAAAACACATGAAAATCCCACTGATAGCCCTGATCTGGGTGACCAACATATCCAAAAATCACCCATATCGTTTCAGGGATTCGGATTTTACATGGAAGTCACTTTTTTTGACCGACCGCGCATATGGTCCTATGCCCAAAACAGTTCCATTAAATCAGTGCTAACGATCGTTCAAGTTCGGTAGTTTAAAAATGAACGAACTACCAAACGTAATCAATAGTCATACCATGAAGCTTGTTCCCCTCATTCAGACGAACAATTTCACCAAACAGTGCCCTGCTAGGTGGTGTAGAATCTGAACGCAGGCGATGATGGAAATCCAGCAGTGTTCGGGAGTTTCCGTGTCCGATTTGAGTTCCGTGAACTGGGAGACCAAACACCACTGCCTGCATTCACAGGAACAAAATGGCCACCACCTCATGGTCGTTCATACAAGCTGCGACCACCCAGATGAACAATTAGAACGCTGCGGTTAGAATTGTTAAGAGGTGAGCTGTCACGATTCGGGGAACCCAACACGCCAATACACACACACATAGAAATGGTGCAGTACCGGACCTTAGAGTGGCCGGGCTGAGCACACACAGAATAGTCATGAGACAAGCCGAGTAAGGGGAACCAGAAGACAGGATAACGAGAAACAAGCTGAGGTCAAAGGGTAGGAGAAAGTCACAAAGTCAGATTAACAAGCCAGGGAGTACGTAACCAGAAAACACAAGTTCAGTATCAATACTAGCAAGCAAAGACCACAACAGGGCAGGGAGGAACAGGAAAGGTAAGTATTTAAACCATCAGGTTGATTCTGATTGGATCATTTCCAATCAGAATTAACAATCACACGTGGGAGATATCTAAACCTCCCACTGTGATTGAGTCACTGTGCCTTTAACGCCGGGTCAGGTGACTGACCCCGGCGTGTCATATCTTGGGCGGTCTCCCAGCGTGCAGCGTCATGCATGCTGCCGCTGGGGGACGTGGAGGAAGACGCGGGCGGCATCCGAGGCTGGAGGGATGCCGCTCGCCGAGCCCACGTGGAGGAGAGGACCGCGGACGGCTGGAGGGTGAGTACTGCGAGCGGAGTGCAGCCTCCCCTCGCAGCTGCCCGCGGGATCCCGACAAGGGCTTAACAAGCTCCCGGTTGGTCCATGGTTCGTGCGCTTCTTCGGTTCCCGAACAGCATAGGAAAATGGAACAAACTAAATCTCTTAACAGACTTTTTGCAGGGCCCATAGTCTTTGGCAGAGGCATTTCTGCCACACACATATTTTTGCATTTCTTTAGATTAATGTATACAAAGTTCTTAGTCAGGACCCGGCTCAGCTATCAAAAGCTCCCCATTGAGAAACCTGAGTAACAAAACGTGTTTTGTGAATATCTGACTTGGACATTGATCAGAAGTTCAGAGGCAAAGCAGACAGCTAATCTGGCACTCAGGACCTGCACACTATTATTATTGTGTCTGGAGTTGTCCTCTAATACGAAACTAGTAATAAATAGGAATGCTCTGTTTATCTACGAAACTTTTGAGGAATAAGTAATTAATGCTGCAATATTATATATATATATATATATATATGTAAAAACAGATGAATTTGTATCTTGTAATACTTTTTTATTGGACTAACAGAAATATTTAATGACAAGCTTTTCTGAGCAAGATGACACATAAAATTCAAAGTTGAGTTGTGATACAGGGGTTAAAGTGACATGCATGCAGATAAGAAACAGGTTTAATAGAAAATAGACATCATTCTCGCAGAGGGTTGTAAATATCTGGTGTGAACATCACATGGAACATGGAACTTGTGTACCATCTCATCATCTGCCTTGTTGCAGAACTAGCCTCACTTGGCTTGGGATGGACCCCTGTCCATTATCTGATTTTCTTTTTCCATCGTTTGCCTGCTTAATAGATTTATTTAAAAAGTGCAGTAGAGTTTTGTAACCTTCTACCACAGTGTATCATTCTATCACATAATCACTTGATGCTTACCTCACTTGCTAACATATGTGTGTTTTGTAACCTCATTCAGTATTTCTTTTATCGAGTGTAACTGCACTGGATTTTCAAAGAGAATTTGAGGTTTTTCAGTGTAAATCAATTTAGGCAGTACTGTAGTACTATCATGGTACAGGTGTCGTATTAATAAATACAAAGTGCCAGGTAGCAGATTAGAACAGAGCCCCTGCAAGGAATAGCTGACCTTCCACACACGCTGAGAACTCGTCCTATAGGGAACTTTCAGATCGCAGCTGGAAAAATTATTATGGTCCTTATTGTTCCTAAATGACTCCGGTATTTCACAAAGGCTTTTTTTAACATAGCTATCCATTCCCAATGCACCACAGCTTTTAAAGAGCTATAAAAGAGATACTGGGTGATTTTTACTAGTCTTTACCCTGCTGATAATTTCTATTTCAATTTCCTCTTACTATTTGCAATTTGAGAGTAAGCGGAACTCCATACTATCCTCCTGAAACAGGTCATCTGTCTTCTACTGGGTGATTTATTCTATCAGCATTTAGAACAGGTAACTAGGCATTCTCTATTCCACTGATCAAGGGCAAGTGGCTTGGTGGTTCTATAGCTTATCATGAAGATAAAACTCATTATTATTGCATTCCAGGGAATAGGTCATGGCTAGAATAAGCCATTAACCAGGCCCCTACCCAACACTGATTATGCTCCCATAGTGCACACATTGGAGGATGTAGTAGAACATTCTCTGGATATCCACCTTGTATTTTTTTTTTAACTCCAGTTACTATTTTTTATTATCATTGTTATTATTAAAAAATGATCTGTCACTGTTGTGTATTTAGCATTTTACAGACAAACATATACAGAGTGGTGTTATATTCAGGAGTGATATAGTTTAATAGAGAGATTGCGTCGATCAAATAGTGAACTAATTTATAGGTAATAGGTAATACTGCTGTTTCAGGGATGTAGAATAATCAATTTTCTGGTATAAACTATACAGATACCATTATATTTGCTTGCCAGAAATTGCTTCACCTCAATATCATCACTATACAGTATTCCCAAATATAAATTGCTGAATATCCTGCAACAGGGGTGTCCAAAAGGTAGATCCCCAGATGTTGTAGAACTACAATTCCCATGATGCTTTGCATGCCTTTACAATAAACAAGTATAATGGAATCTGTAGTTTTAAAACATCTGGGGATCTACCTAAAATTTCCCCCTTTATAATATTGTAAAAAGCTCCTGAATAAGCTGGCGCTATATAAATGGCAATAATAATTCTATATATCAATATATATATTTATATTATTTTTTTACTATATGTTTTATGTTACAATGTTGCATTGAATGATTTCTTACCATATAGCAATTATTCTGTATGAGGAATATTCACAGATTTCAATGACACTGCTCTCCATTACTTCACAAAATGTAATGAGGGTTAACTCTGAATGTTCTGCTCCTGATTAATTATCTCTTCTTATTAAATTATACCCTCCCCACTGTTCATTGCTTGTCAAGAATTAGGGAGAATATTACTCCTCTCCTCACAGCTCATAAGATTTACGTAGGAATGGATGACAGCAATGAGCCCTATTCGGTGGCGTACACACCGCGGTCGCAGCTTCGACCGGGCCCGTCCGCCCTGCAGACCCCTGCGACCGGGTACCAGCTGCCACGCGCAAACCGCCGTGGTTTTGTGGCCCCAGCCCACGAGGCAAACCGCCGGGCCCACTTTCAAGGGGTCCATCGGGTTGCCCATGCTGTCAGGGATGGATATGGATCATCAGGGGGCCCGGTCAGCGCTGGGCGCTTTAACAGTGTGACCGGACTCCCCGGTCACTCCTCCTACCTTTCAGAGCCTGCGCGGGAGGAAGGAGGATGGAGTCAGAGTGCGAACTCTGACTCCCATCAGGCTTGGCCCCCACTGGACCCCAGGGAAAGTCACAAAAGGTAGGAAACAGGAACATTTTGTATATGTATCTGTATGTGTGTGTGTGTGTGTGTGTGTGTCTGGGTCTCTGTATGTGTGTCTGTATGTGTTTGTGTCTGTCTGTGTATGTGTGTCTGTATGTGTGTGTGTGTGTCTGTATGTGTGTGTGTCTCTGTGTGTATGTGTCTCTGTATGTATGTGTGTCTGTGTCTCTGTATGTATGTGTGCGTGTCTCTGTATGTGTCTCTGTGTGTGTGTCTCTGTATGTGTGTGTATGTCTGTGTCCCTGTATGTATGTGTGTTTGTCTGTGTGTATGTATGTGTGTGTCTCTGTATGTATGTGTCTATGTGTATGTGTGTGTGTGTGTATGTATGTGTCTGTCGGGGGGGGTGTATGTGTCTGTATGTCTCGGGGGTGCCCACGGATCGGGAAAAGGGGGGAGGTAAGAAGGGGGCCCACGGATCAGTTTCACACCGGGACCCCATGGATTGTGTGTACGTCACTGGCCCTATTCTATATATATATATATATATATATATTAGGCGTAGAAGGAGAAGATGGGTGTATTATTTCATTGGGTCCCGCCTGGTTTATCAGAGGGTTTAAGACAACAATACATAATTGACTTTTGAAAATTGTATTTGGCTGAATCAATTTAAAAAATAAATAAATAAAATTTCAGAATGGTCAAATTTCACCAGTGTGTCCGTTGGGAACACCGAATTTCAGTAGCGTAACACTGATTCGGGAAACGAATCAGACGAACCAAAAGGGTGCCAAAATGGGCCAATCAGTGTACAGCTAAATAAATACATAATGTAGATGGTAAATATATATTTTGCAGCATACAGAAAGGTGCATTTTCCTGCCATTTGAAAATGTTGAAGTGAGAAAATGTAACCAATAGAGGGGAAAATGGGAGAAGCAGTAAAAAAATAAATAAATCTATATTTATATATTATATAGTTGTAAAATATGTCAAATATAAATATAGATTTTTTTTTATTGCTTCTCTTTTTTCCCCCCTACTAATTTAATGACTGTCCCCAAGCCGTCAATCATCTTTTTGTTTTGGCTCCACTGGCAAAATTCATATTCACAAATTAAAACAAACATGCTCGGCCTTTGGGCTGATTTATGATTTTAGTGCAGAGGTTGCCCAAATTCAGGCAAATTGCAGTGGAGAACCAAACAAAGATAACAATACACACTTTATATATATATATATATGCTATAAATACAATTAAATTAACAATTTTTAAATATGTATCGGACGCAATTTATTTATTTATTTGTATCAGGACAAAATTGGGCATTGTTTGGTTTAATTTTTGAGCAATTACTAAACTAGTCCTGCAATTCAGATCAATTCTGGGAGGCTTAGGTTTTGATTTATATGTGTCAGTCTTATTAAACGGATTCAGAGAGAAGATTCAGTTCGGAGCTGTTTATTAAACTCAGTTGGGAGTTTAGTTTGCGCAATTAGGATAAAACTAATATTGACTAATTTCCGCTGAACTTGGATAAAGAAGTTGCATCTGGACAGTTAGTCTTTAGTAAATAATCCTTAAGATATTTCAAACAGATCACATGCTGATTCTACTTAGTGGGTACAATTTTACTCAATTGAGTTAAAGCCATTCAAAGAATACACAGAGTCAACTCAAACTATAATCTAGACTTCACATATACACAGAAAAAAAAAATTACATTGACACCTTTCAAATATATATATATAAAAAAATAATATTAATTGAACACCATAGTCACCAGAACCACTACAGTTTAATATAGCGATTCTATAGCCAATCCCTGCAGACATTCGATTGTAAACACCCCTTTTCTCTGAAACACTGCCTTCTCTCAGTCACATACCTCGCTTACTCCCATTCCACTTATCTCTCCTCTCCTATGTTACACACAAGCACTCTTCTACCTGCGTTCTTGTATATTACTAAATATGTGCCGCTGGGATTGCACAATATGGAAATGACTAGGTAGCACATGCATAGGGCCATGACACATGACTTGGCATTATTCCATTGCTTCATCATGTGTAGTAAGTGCTTCTAGGAGGAAGGAAGAATCTATATTTCTCATACATAAGAAAGTGAAATTGTAGTCCTAACACTTCGATCACATGTAATTAATAAACTGTGTTTAAACTGTACGTTAAGTTAGTTTGGAGTCTCAGGAAAAAGACCCCTTGTGCGCTCAAACATGACTAAATTTAGAATAAAAACTAGGTACAATAAATATGTATGTATATTTATATTAGGTGAATATAATCGTTGTTTTGTGATCATGAGCAATTGTTATGGTATTTTGTTATTAAATATTTATTGCATCATCTCGGTGTCATCATTTTTCATCATCATATTAGGAGTGGAGGGAACATGCATTGTACTCTACTGGTTCGCTTTATCAGCTGGTGATAGCAGTGCCTTTGAACCAGGAAACTGCCTTAGAACCAGGAAACCAAGATTTAAATCTTAGTCCGATCGCCTCCCTTTTAAGTGCCCCTGGGACAAATACCTAACAATATACATCTGCTTACCTTAAATTCTCATACATTTTAAACTCATTTGAGTAAGGCTTTCTTACACTCTAAATATCCCTTTCAATAATAGTAAAGTACTATATAAACACAAGCACTATATAAACACAACACATAGCTATTTACCCAAATGGCGTGGACAGTCTAGAATCAAGACATAGTCTAGTCTAGTGTACCAGAACTCAACTAGCCTTTTTACAAAAAGGCTACTGTTACTTACAGAAAAAAGCAAAATGAATAACATTTACTAAAACCAGCATATATTCTTTCAGATAATTTATCCACATATGTAAATTTAATATTGCAAAGCACTGCGGAATTAGTTGGCTCTATATAAATACCAATAATAATAATATGTATATAATGTATGACTTAAATATTTTCTCCCATCAGTAAACCACGTAGATTCAATTTTTGCTAAAAAGCTACAAACTGCCCCTCCAAGAAATATAAAACCGAGACAATAAATAAAACCGAGACAATAAATAAGTAAAGTAGCGTAAGATTATGGGAAACCTTGCAAATTCAAAACTGGAATGCTCACAGGAGATGTAACTACACGTGTAACAATGTGATACCTCCATATCCATCAGTTCCAACCTTTCACCTCCATATTGATCCATTGACACATCCATGGAATGAGTGTAATATCCAACATAAAATATAGCCAGAGGGACCTGGTACAAGATTGTTTCCCCTATGAGTGACATAAATTAAATTTATCGACATCTTACTCTTTGCAACATCAAGAAAGTAATTTGGGATTTCAAATAGGGACGCAAAAAGTGCTCATTTAAAATAAATTAAACTATATTTGTGGTTTCTTTCCTGAGAACAAAAAGCGATTGTGAGAATTCACCCATCCTTACTACTGCTCTAGAACTATGAACTAAGATATTGATTGTATGAAACAATCAGTAAATGGTTTCTACTGGATAGGAGACAATCCTCTTTCATATGATGATTAAGACACAGGTTTCAAAGGATGAATGTCAGTATCTTCAAATATAAATAGGTTACAGTCTGGAAATCCCCGCCATGGTTGTAAAAAGGATTACATGTCATTTAAGGCATATGTCGAAATTTAAACTTTTTGGGGTGTTGCTATCTTAAGTGGAAGGGGGCTGACACTAGTTCTGTTCATGCCTGGCTATGCTATGTCACTTTGGCCTTACCCAGCCCATATATGCATTTTTTAGAAGGGTGACATTTGTGTTTGTGTTTGACATCAAATCCCTATTTTAAGGATAGCAAAAAAATAAAAACAACAACAGGGTGCAAGAGAATACTGAGAATGGACAACAGCTCAAGTAGCTTGTCTTTTGGTGGATCCCCGCTCAGATCTCAAGCTAGTTTTAGCTCATCTTGTGCCATTATAAACAGAATGTAGGACATTTGTTTATCAGGCTGATCCCACCTGAAAGGGCAGTCCAAATCCTAAATGCAGGCCATCTCTCGCTGCACAAGAGATACAGCAACCCCGCACAATGATTTTGGCCTCGTTAGGCAAGGGGTCCATGTCTAGATTACCATTTAAACTTAGGGCAAAAAAAAACATAAAACAGGGTGCATGATCTGAGCAGTAACCCACCGACGCTTAAGCTACTTGAGTTACTGTCCATTCTTAGTATTCTTTTGCACCCTGTCTTATTGCTCTCCCTGTTTTTAAGGATGACTCCTGTTTTGTGTCTCAGTCTGGAGTATATTGTTTTTTGACCCGCACCCATTATGTACTCAGTGGAAAACTGTTAATTCCCCTGATGTAACTCTGAAGAAACTTATCTACAGAAAGAATCTACTACTCATTTGTAATAGACATGGTCTCATTATCCCTGGTTCATGGAGGTTAAACCAGTGCTATAAGAAGTCAGGAACATTACTAACTATGAAAATATAAACTACACATCACAAGTATTATCAAATGTCTTCCAAAGTACCAGAAAATGCAACACGCTTTGTGTGCAATCTATACTAAAATGTTTTGAACATTGTCCTCCCAGGCCGCACATTTATAAATCCTTTACCAAGTAACAGAAAAAAATCAGAACATTGATTACATCAAACAAAACTGCTGTGTAAAAAGTAACGTATTATTATTATTATTATAGAAATTTAATTAAATAAAAATGCATATTAAAAAATTATTTATATCAAACAGTCAAGTTGGAAAAGAGCCATTGTCAAACTCATTTTATTTTATGTGGAGGCTGCCATTTTCTATAGCTTCGTGTTCGTTAGTATTCCATTACCTTTTAAAGACAGTATTCTAATTGTGGTCCTATAGTTTGTAACAATCAATAAATAATACTACACCCTTATGTTTTTTAAAGTTGCAGGTATTGAAATAGTAAACATGAAATATTATTTGATATTACCAGTGCCTTCACAGAAAATCTAAAGTGGACACCCCATGATGAAATATTGTTTGATGCTACCAGGGCCTTCACAGACAATCTAAAGTGGACGCCCCAAGATGAAATATTGTTTGATACTACCAGGGCCTTCACAGACAATCTAAAGTGGACAACCCAAGATTAAATATTGTTTGATGCTACCAGTGCCTTCACAGACAATCTAAAGTGGACGCCCCAAGATGAAATATTGTTTGATACTACCAGGGCCTTCACAGACAATCTAAAGTGGACACCCCATGATGAAATATTGTTTGATGCTACCAGTGCCTTCACAGACAATCTAAAGTGGACGCCCCAAGGGCCATAAGAATGTATCATCCATGCATTGTAGTTTATAGTGCTCATAGGATCCATGTATCTTTACCACTGTAAATAGAATCTTTAAACAGCAGTAATTTGTAAAACTGTAAGGGTAAACGTCCACCACCCTCATGCGAATATGTCACAGAAGAAACTATGTTGTCCTGGGTTGGACATGTTTTATCCTTAAAGGCTGCACTGCAGAGGTTTGTATGAGCCACAGTTCTGATGGTAGCATTAAGCTCTGCCTATGAAGAGGTTTATGGGAACAATTAAAACTTTCACAAGAAAAATATGGGAGTGGCTGAGTGGTTGTAATTGGTTGAGGCTCTTCCTGGCCTGCTTCAGAAGAGAGAATGGCAAATGCATGTACTCAAACTGCGGGTTTCCTTTTTATTATTTCTAATTATTTATTTTTTAATTTCATGTATTTATTGCATGCATACATTATAATATATATTTATACATATGTACACATACTTCCAGTCTGGAATGTCCTTGCAATCTCATCTAACATGTCAAACTTTTTCTTTTTAATATTTTGCTTTTGAAATAGCTGGCACATTTATGACCATCGTTATCTTATTTATTTATTTTCTTTAATTAAACTGATTTGACCTTACCAAGTAATGCAATATCACCATTAGTGCTAAACTGATGAATGCAATACATCAAAATCCAGAAATATTCCAAACTGTTAACTAATCTCTTGATTGTACAGAAACAGCATATGTAAAGTACTTTGATTATAATCATTTAAATAAACTTGGTACGGGAGTGCAGATAAGGTAAAAAATAAATAAAAAAATAGAGAGTTTCTTAAAAGTACCTGCTATTAAAGGCTATATCAAGTTCTAAACTCACTATGAATATTAAGCCATTTGAAAAGTACTCCTAGATCTTTTGATCTCTGGCAAATCTGCAATGTGTGATAATCTGGGAACAAACATGCTTATACTAAGTACTGACGACGTTATTGAATTTCCCCAAAGAATGAATGATACCTTAGTTAGAGCATTAATTCTACATATGTTTTGCAACAATAGTAAACACAGCATGTCACTCTACCGCACCTCGGTTTTAAAAAAAAAATAAGATTCTCTCTTTGAAACTAAAAACAGCTGTCCTCTTTTTGTCTACAAAAGATGTATCTCAACAATTCAAGGTAATTGTTAAAAAAAAAAAAAACACAGAGGAATTCATTTTCCAAGGTGATTTTCTTGGCTGTTAATTTTTTTTTTTTATGATCAATGTTATTCCAGTTGATGCAATGAATGGGATGTTTTCGAACAATGGCTGCCGAATGATGGATTAGAAGCTTTGAGGCATACAGAAAAGTGTCTATTTAATGTAATAATGCAACGAAAAACAGGCATGATTTGAAATGATGAAGCACCCCTTCCAATAACAGAACACAGTATAGGCAATAAAACTCAACACTTTTTCATTGAAACTTTCCTTTCAACAAATACGCATTTTGTTCCAACAATAAAGAAGGACTATTGTATGGGTAGTAAACAAAACCACAGCTCATCAAACTGATGTAATAAAAATACCCTGGTACATGAACTTTGATCCTTTATTTTAGAACAAAGTTTTATATATTTTATATTCTTTATAAATCAGGCCAATTTTAATATGCTACAGCATGTAGAAAATTCAGCATTTAGCAATCTCTCGATATAGTAGTCAATGTGACCTAAATATAATATTTTCTAAAAGGGTAAATATATTGAAGGATATGTTAGGGCAGACCTGTCGAACCTGCAGCCCTCCAGATGTTGCTGAACTACAACTCCCATGATTCTTTCAATGAAACAGATAGCCAGGGAATCATGGGAGTTGTAGTTCAGCAACATCTGGGGGGGGGCGCAGGTTGAACAGCCCTGTGTTAAGGCAATTTGACAACCAATTTGCAAACGTTTGCTCGAAACTGCAAGACTGAAAAAGTTATCCAAACCAGGCCAATTGGATATAAGCCGTATTATTTACTAAAGTGAGAATTCAAAGTGAATTTAAAATTTAAGGTGAGAGTAGTTGAATTGAAAGCGTAGCTGACTTAGCTTGTGTTTCCATTTTATCTATTTTGACCTTACATTTTAAATTCCATTTGAATTCAGATATAATTCTAACTTTATTAAAGAACCCTGTTTCTTTCTTACTTGGCTGCTTCATTTTACAATCTGGTTGTCAATTCACTACAATTGACTGCTTCGTGAAAAGGCTCCTATAATGTAACCTATCTGGAACTATACTAAAAAAAATACAAAATATTTGCTAAACAAGGTTATAGTGACTATAACTAGGTTGGGATACAGATATTGTGTCTGTATTATGTTCTGTAATTTAAGTTAGAATGATCTATTTACTGAATAACATTGAGTAATATTGGGGTCTATCTACTAAATATTGAATGTGATATATGTAAAAACTAGACTAAAAATTGTGAGTTGGAAACTAAATATCTTCAAATTGCCTGTTTTAGAAATATATTCTAACTCACTAATATAAGTTGACATTTTCCAATTCTAAATGATTTTAGAATTATTATTTACGATGTTTAGTGACTAGATCCCTATGGATTTATATCATTAAAATAGGGCACTACAACTGTGTCGAGCTTTCAATAAAAATAAAATAAAAAGCAGTGATTTGTTTTCATTACAAACACAGCTTACCTTTAAAGTTTGGCCTAATTCTTGCATCATATCCTGACGTCCTTCCCATTAATTTATCCAAAAAATCAGAAGGGGACATGCTCTGTGGTGGGGATTTCGCAGACCTTGAATCATGTTCTTTACAGAAAGACAACCTAAAAATAAATGAGCATCACCCGTTAGCCGTTTAGATTTCATTTGCTAAAGTGTGTTTTTGCTAATCAGGGAATTTGGGGTGAATTAACATGGGAATTGCAAAATTCAGGTCAAAATAAGTTGGGGAATTGTTTTGCCAATTCAGCAATTTTTTTTCTATAATTGGAATTCCCGTGTTAGCTCCCAGTTTAGAGAATAAACTCCAAGTGTTGACATTTTTATTAATGTAATTCATTGATCTCTATTGAACAGCTTTGTTTTGTTTTTTTTGTCACTGTTGCAATCAGGAATAAGAAGCATTTTATAGTGTAGGTGTTACGAACAGCCAATCCCATCACAACCATGCACCAAATAATAATTAGGGATTTCTAAAACTCAATTAGAGTGGCATCGGTCAGTTATAATTCGCACTGGCAAAACATACTTTAGACAAAGTTTGAAAAATAAATGAATACATTTTAACAAAATCTCATCCACCATAACAGAAAATCTACTTTTACAAAACATTTTATAAACAAGATAACTGTATTAGATAACCTGTAGTTCATAGTCATGTAGAATCAGGTTAGCTGCATTACATTTTTACTCTAATTATTGAAAAGAGAGCCAACCATTTGTTTTTTTTAAGATGCATTGCTGACCTACATTTTCTGCCTTGAGTTTTAAAAAAATTAACCCCATGTGGCTCCCACACGCATTCTACATTGTAGACGAGCTTTCCAACAGTTTGCATATCAGCAGTGGTAGGTGTGTGTATAACACTTTAGCCTTACAGGTGTGTGTATATATAATTATATATATATATAATAATTTTTATATATATATATATATATATATATATATATATATATATATATATATATATATTTACTTTTTTCACATATTAAAAGGAAAGAAAATATTCCATAGCAAGGTCAATCATTCTAACCCAAAATTTCAAATGTTATTTGTAACACTGTTATTTGTAGCTCTGATGCAAGGTTTACATTAGGAGATACAGCACAGTGTTGTAGAATATGTTAAAGCCTTATGAATAAATTAGCAGCAATAGTTTAGGGGCCTTATGATTACTCCTTGATCATGCATATATAGTGTCAGACAGAGAGAGAGACAGAGTACACGTACTTCAAGGAAACAGTACAACTGTGATAAAGCATTATATTTATAGCTTTACTTCTGTTTGATGACTTATGATAATAATTGTAATACTTCCTTTACAGTTGTAGATTTTTTTTTATATGATGATAAAACCCACAGATAATATCACACTTGTGTTAAAAATCTCAGAACACACATGCAAGCTCAGACAAAATGGCATCATTTCAAATGGAACTCAACCACATAGACATGAGATCATACAATCATCTAAAGCTAATTCTGTCCCTGGCTTGTATACAGAACATGTTTCTAGACAATCTGCTGAATTGTAATCCAGATACAGTCATTAATATTCATGGAGAATTATGATTTAAAATAATAAAATAAAAAAAAATCAGCATTTTTATGATTGAGCCTGAATAAGATGGAACACACAGCTTATAAAACAGTGATGTTTGGTAATGTTTCACGATCAGAGTTTTGTTTAATAAAAACATCAATTGCTCATTCCTTTGGATACACTAGAATGCACTTATTAACTTGTACAGGAGCGAGATATAGCTCTCTAGCAAAGGGAAACAAAGACTAAGATTCTTTTTGGCAGCAGATACAGTTTATTTATTTTGTGGGATAGTGATTATCACCATATTGTAAATTTCACGTTAAAAGACAATGCATCAATAGAATATGCTCTGACTGTCTGTACTGAGGGGTTTTATCATTAACATGCATAGATCAGGGGAGCACAGAATAGTGTCTGTAACATGCACACATTACATAATTCATATCACCCACCTGAAGTTATTGGTTTCAAGGAATATTGTTAGCAAAGCTGACAAAATATTGACCAGCTGCCGGTTCATTCCTCCTGATTTCTGTGATGATTGTAAAATATTCCAGAAAGGCTCCCCCAAAAAAAAAAAAAAACAGACGATGTGAAGGCAAAAAAAATAAATAAATAAAATATATTATAAAAAAAAAATTAAAAAAGCAGGTTCTATTGTCTAGATCTCAATAGGAATGTATTCTTGTGTTCTTTCAATCTCAAAACAAGAACAATCAGCATTCTTACTGTCTATGAGGGGAACAGAAGAGAAGGCTGGATCTGGTATCATTGTTAGGTCAAACCAAGGCTCATTATCACAAGACAAAGCAGAAGATGCTCTGCTCCCCCTTCCCTTAGCTTAGCTTTTTTTTTTTCCAGTAAAAAGAAATGTTACCTAAAGGGCACCCACATTTGCTAATCCCCCCTCCTTGTCCCGAATCACTGCTTGCTGTGCCTGACACTTATGTAGCAATTACATCTGCATCCCTGATAGGAAGTATTCCATATTGACACTGTTATCCATAGGCACAAATGATGAGGAAGATTGGGAGGGGGTGAATCCCCCCCGCAGCCCCCCCTCCCAACTTCTAAAAACTGCAAGATGCACCCCTTGGTATTTGGGCAGGTGCTAGGTGACCCCCTGCCGTTCAGTTGGGTTGTCACAATGTGTAACAATGATTCCCTTGTCTATGCTGCCACCTCAGCTGCTGTAGCCTAGGATGCTTGCTCTTGCTGGCACAGAGACTGATGTATTGTAGGAGGAGAGGGGGTGTGGGGAAATAAACACAAGCCTTTAATACAGCAACTATGGACTGAGCTAAGAGGGGCTGGCTGGGTGGGTGGGTGGATAAAGGCAGCTGGCTGAATTCCTCCCTATAAAAGCAGCAGGCCCACTGTCTCCCCTTCACTGAGACTGGATGTGTCTACATCCTAATAGCTGAGCTATTTGTTCAATAGATGTGACAGTGTCAATCATTTTTAAGCCCCAATGCTAAGTTGAAAAAGGAAGTAATTAACTGCAGTGAATTATGTGGAAGGGGACAGTGATTGCCTCTTAATCTGCACCTAGAATTTATTGTACAGGTGTGATATGTATCTCTGAGTGGTGGATGAAGGGGTTAATCATTCATCAAGTGGTGGATTTCAGTGATTTTGTTCAACATAGACATATTCATTTCTTAAATCATATCTGAGACACAATGTTGAGGATCATTCTGAAAATGTTTATATTATCTCAGATGCCAGAGGATAAATCCTGTTTAACCCACTCACACAGAGAAACCAAGGCAACTGATAGCATGGCATTTCTGTCCACTTATCTGTCATGAAGGGTTTAAGCCACTAGAGGGATTTAGGGCAAATGTTTAGACATGCAAAAATAAAACATAAAACAAAAAGGAAACCCCCCTCCCCCCCTACTCACTGTGATCTCTTATAGGCTGATTTATGCTGTTTTGATGTAACCTCCATTCTGGACCCAATGTAAAAAAAGCAAAGTGGAAAAATATAAAATAAATGTATTTATTCACTAAACATCAGATTTTAGTGAATTAAAATCTGAGTAGCAAAACCACAGCCAAGCAGAGACTACAGGCGAGTTGAAGGATTTTTTTGGATCAGCCTCAATGCTGCCATTCTGATTTCAATTAACTACAGTTTGAAGTTTAGTAAATAACCTGGAAACAAACAGTGGCTCACATACATGTAATAACTGGATAAAAAGATACTGCCTTAACTTCACAGAATTCTTAGATTCCCAAGTATGCTCTAAGCAGACACATTCCTTAGAATTCTGAGAATTACTTTCTCACCTTATCTCTGCCTAGAGAGAACCCCTTAATCTAGTCCTGGGCCCTTCAAAATGCTTGATGGGTTTCCATATATGATCCAGTTCTGGGTCACAGAGTATCTGAGGGCCCCCTACACATTGTATTATCCAGTTGTTCTGTACTGGAGAAGCTTGTACTGTCACTCACAGTCACAGACATAGATCTTACGAGCTGGATTCTCTTGGCAGTGTCAGGGTTTACTCTCCTTACTGAATAGCAATTTTCCCCTAGACTTTAATAGACAAATTGTTATCCAGTAAGCAGTTAACCCGTACTCTGCAAAGAGAAACAGCCTTATGTCTGTCAGAGTGGCTCAAGGTCCCACAACATGATAGCCAATTAGCCATTGCCAGTGATCAGAACTTGTCCCAATGAATATAATACAATATGGATCTGGGCCTGGCTATTGATGAACATACATTCCGTTTACTGAAATTAAATGTTACCACTGTACACTTTTTTTTTCTTTTGTAAGGGGCTTTATTATATTTATTCAGACCCTTGTGGATGCTTTTTAAAATGTTCCATTAAAAATATGTAATTGTTTAAGAAAACATTTCACACTGATTTGTTTTATCAGGGAGCCGTGTTACGTGAGTTAAGATCATATATACGTTTGCTACAATTCCAAGGAATCTTCATTAGCTGGGAAACCATTCTCATTTAATTAGTGACTTCATCAGAGGAGTGCTTGGTGCATGTGGTGCACAGTATGCTACAAACGATGTGCACTGTGTGATTGATACTCTGCTGCTTTCGTAGTGTACATTACATTTGCCATATCTACTAGACTTGGGTGCTGCTTACATTTTCATTTAATTCAAAGTTCATTCATTTTCGGACACAATTCGGCCACTATTTTCATTTTGAAATTTCATTTGGACGAATACAATTCTGACCTATGCCGAGGGCCACGGCTGCTTCGTGCAACTGTTTAGTAGATTTCTCCCTATACTGGTACCCTAGTGGGATTCTTAAAGAAATCCCACAAGGATTATGGAGCTGTATACTAAGAAGCTGAAAAAACAAAATGATGAAAAGCTCTCCTTTTCAACATTTTGGTCTTTCAGACAATCTTACTAATACTAAGTAAAAAATACCTAGTATTAGTAAAAAAGAGAGGTTAAATCCTGCCACTGCCCACCATGCTGCAAGCTGGGGCATATCTACTAAAGTGGATGCTGGTGGTTATAAAAAAAAAAAAAAAAAAAAAAGGCTGCTAATCCAATAAAGGGGGACCTATCACAGATGCCCCATGCCCCCATGGTAGGACACCTAATTAAAAAAATGAACTGTGAGGAAAATACTGTCCCCCCATAATCCCACCCATGCCCTGTTAGTGGAGGTCTATTAAACTAAATGAGGGGGGGGATCTAAGGAGTTATTAAATAAACTGAATGGGGGGACATAGTGTCATTTAGCCACCACTCATTAGCAGCTAGTTGAATCCCTAAATAACTAAGTGGGAGGTAGACCTATTGTGCCTTCCAACCCCCACCCATTGGCAGCAAGTGGGTGCCAATAATAAAAATTATTCCCCCACCCCATGACTCGGGGTCCTCAAGACCCTAGTCACACACACCGCCAGTAACCATGTGTCAATAGCTCACTCCTTGTAACATAAAACAAATGAATGAAAGGACGAATAGCATGGACACAATTTTGTCCAACAAGCAAATTGTTCTTTGTTTCATTCATTATAATTTGTATTCCTTCATTCATCTTTTGGACGATTGGATGAATAGCCAAAATTCCGAACACAAATGTCCAAGTCTAATATCTACCATGTTTCCCAGGATGCACATCGTTTATACATGCTGCTGGGAAGCACATGAATAGTGAACCCAACATTTATGTGTTGCAGAATTAATTTTGGATGAATTCATACCCTGTCTCCAAGAACTGGACCCACGTGGTAATGAGTGCAAGGTTCCCACGTGAAGAGCTGCACTTAACATACTTTACAATGTGTTTAATCACATAATGGAAACATGTCATGTTGTTATTACATACAGCAACATTGGAGCTTATTTTATTGGGGGTATGGCTATATTAAAAAGCTTTGGCATGCAAACTGTATTTGATGTGACAGCAATCACTTTGAGTATGTATAAATTATCCTAGTATCAGAAAGGTAACAGCTCTTATTGGTAGAAAACCAATGATGCACAAAGGCTATCTCCCAGACAAGCTTGGTATTTAGGTATGCTATTTGCGTGAAAAAGAGTTTAAAAAATAGATTTTTTAAATTTATTTTGCATTTGTATTTTGCATTTTAGCTCTTTGGGTAATGTACTTGTTAACGATGTTGGTAAAAGATGCAAAGTACAAGGACATAGGATTGAAATGTGGAAGTTTATAATTCATCATTTCATGGTAGATATAGTAACATATAAAATAAACTAGTACTACGTGTAAAAGGAAAAATGACGCATAACAACATAAGCATTAAAATGTAATTAATAAACAAAAACTAATAGTATGTATCTCTTTATGTGTAGAATTGTAGCCCCTCCCCCTGGACTCTTTACAGGAAGTGGCTAGGATAGCTCAGCCAGTCCTGGTCCTCTCATGCTTCCTGTGAGAGCATTATAGAGCATGCGTATAAACATAATGTCATCCATGTGTATGCTCATATAAAATAAAATAATCATTCAACCAAATGAAACCCTCAAGCCATTGGAAGAAACAAATAGAAATAGACAAGCAAAAGGAAGAAGTTTTTTGTTGTTGTTTTTTGTTGTTGTTTTTTGTTGTTGTTTTTTGTTGTTGTTTTTTGTTGTTGTTTTTTGTTGTTGTTTTTTTAAAGAAGATAATCATTTATATAGATAGGTAGATAGATAGATACATAGATAGATGTGCTATATAGATAATGAAAATTGATTTGTATTAAACAGATTAAAAAATCAGTCCCTGAATCATAAAGAATAGTTCGCAGCAAACTGTCCCCTGTTGCTGTAGACTCAGATGTGTCAAAAATGTCTGCAGAGGCCAAGCCCAGACAGAACCGACTCACTGAAAATGCTAACACTGTAAAGCTGACATTGTCACAGTAAGAACACTATATTCTTCTCCAGAGAGCTGCTCCACTAGCTGGCATTTTGAGAAAGTCAGACATGACAACCAAAAACCAACATTGGGACAACATAGTCAAAGCCATGTCTGCTGTCACTCAGTTACAGTCTATAAGGAATTAGAAGAATACTGAAACAACGACACTGGCTTTGGAGAATGAACCTGAGTAAGATGCTACATTCTCACATGTCATCTGAAGTTACTTTGCTATGGGATATTTGTTTCTTAAATGTTACTTTGGAGTTCTCTACATAATTTGATTGTTTAATGCTCAGTATATTAATGGGTATTATAAATAATTGTGGAAAAATAACCAATGAAGACCTTACAATATTACTGATTAATTTTGCACAACGCATTTTGCTAAGATATGGGATGGGATGATAGATGAAACAAAAAAGCTAGAGGACCAAAATAGTCCTCTTTTGGTTTGAGAGAACCAGTACCCACCCAGGATACACTTCTGTCTGGGCAATATTTATGTTAATATCAAGTATATACATTCATTCCAGGTGTAAACGTAAGGATTGTGTAGAGGGTGCAAATTTCAAAGAAAAAAAATATTTCATTTGGTTAGTCTTCAACAGAATCAGTAGGTATGGTTTAACTCCCTTGATGTTTTCCAACTATTGCATAGAGTCAGATCCTTGCATGCCTCCATGCCAAACCTCCCACTAACCATCAGCATTGCATTATCATAGTATGAATGCTGGTAGAGCTACCTTTAATGTAAATGGTGCAAATGGTGCCTATACATTTAATAGCTTTGCTCCTGTTTGTAATGTTTTCTGCAGATACTCCTGTATACTTGTATAGAAATATAGAGAGCCCTGAACATGAAAGCTCGCAATCTAGAAGAGACAAAAAAGCAAGGGGGTGGCCGGAAGAGAAAGTCAATCTGCAAAAAAAAACATAGAACATAACAGAGATTAGAGATGGACAATATAAGGAAAATGAATACAGATACAGAGATGGACAATATAAGGAAAAGGAATACAGATACTAAGAGAACAGGGTAAAGAGGAATGATAACGAGGATTTTGGGAAGTAAGTTGGTGAGTGTGAGTCTATGCAATAATAGTAAGTAAAGAGACAGTCATAGCCATGCTGTGTATATTGTTTAAGGAATAGTCTCTCGACAATTAGTCTACAATTGAAAGGTTACCATCTGAGAATGGAAGGTAAGATACTGGCTCTGTTATTAAATATTTGTGTTATACATCCTCTACAGGCTCAATATTCTGTTGCTAAGAAATCATTTAATTCAGCTGTGAAGTTCTTCCATTGTGTGCATATGGCCTATCTTGTTATATAGAGAATTGATGTTTGGCATCAAATCCTTCCATTTCCTAGCAATACACATTCTAGTGGTTTAACTAATCCAATTAAGGACTTTATGCAAGTTTCTACTCAGTATATACTTGAATGGGTTTCTATTTAGTAGTGCTCTAAATGAGTCAGGGCTTAGGTCCACCCCTAGGAGAGCCCCCAGCAGTTTAAATGCTTCAGCCCAAAAAGGTTGGATCTGCGCACTGCCTCTTGACATGGAAGTAGGCAATTTTACTTTCTATAGAGCAACTATAATAAGCATAAACGACTAGTTAATTCACCTAGGCCACTTCATCTCAGTGAAGAGTTCTGGATGCTGCGGTGTCAAACATTTCAGTTTCGGAGGTGAAGGCTTAAACACACCTCCAATGGCTGTCATACTGGCAGCTACTGGTGCCATTTCCTGATGCAGTAACCAAGTAAAACTTGTTCATGTGATTGGAACCCCACAAAGGAAAGCATTGATTAAAGTCCCCAGTGTTCCTCTATCAGGTTATGTCTCCTCTGTGATGCTGTGGAAAGAGGAGAGGTAAGCAATGTAAAGGGGACGTTGTTGCTGCTATAAAGGAAAGTAAAAATCACTTGTTTAACCCTTTTTGTGTCTATAAACCTATGGTCAAGAACACAACTTTGTATTCCTAATACTTTAGTGACTCTTTTAATATAGTAATAGGCTTATTAAAAAAATATGGGGCAGATGTTCTAACAATAAGTACAAACATTCCATTACTTCATTCTTCCAATATTAGAACTTTGCCTTTAACATACTATTTACATATAAATCATCCTCAGTATTGAGCCCTGTGAATTTCAGCATTTGGCCAGCTCCATTCAGCCATTTATGCATATTAGCATGAAATGTTCACCAACTGCAGTTTGGTACTTGATTTTTGAGTCTGTTTTATGCTTGCTAACGCATGATATCCTAAAAGTATACATCAAAATTTATAGTGAAAAAGGCTACAGACTGCAACTCTTATAAAAACACAAATGGATTAAATATGCTTAAAAACTAATGATAAAACGGTTTCAAAAAAATAAAGGAAGTGTCACATTACACTTTGGGATGTTGCTATTGATGCACTACTACAATTATTATCAGTGGCTGGCAGGAATTATTAGGAGAGAGAACAAGAATTAGGACGAGATAGGGAAGGAGAAGATAGGGAATTGTATTTCCTTTGAAAGCATTGATCGCTTTGTCCATCCCACTGGACCGAAAGTATTGCCTCACTGTGCAAAATGAATGGGATCAAATAGCTGTAATTGAAAGCGGCACTGTCACCATCTGGGGACTTTACAGAATTTGAAAAAAAAACCTGATGGTGGCATCCCCGCTGGTAGTCTGGTGTCTGGAAGGGAGAGGAGGGGGACTGGCAAAGGTGAGTTTTTCTTTCCTGAACCTGTCCTTCATGGGCTCCGCCATCTTCTTCCAGCATGTGTGAGAGTACAACATTGAGGTTTATATAGGATCCTGTGAGACTCCATGATCCTCCACAGATAAAGCCAATTCCCTGCAGCCATCACAGATGACAGCTGGGGGCTGTACACTTCTGGAAGCCAGTAACTCCAGCTGGTGTCTAGAAATGTCGGCATAGTAAATATACAGAGAGCTATATTTTGCCTCAGTATAGCTATTGATTGGGTTGGAATTTTAGTGAAATAATTGATGATGAGAAACCAGTGCTTTCTCATAGGAAAGCATTTGGAGGCTATCGTGCATGCACAGCAAAATGCCAAGTTGCGCCAATCAGCATCTCTTCATAGAGATGCATTGAGTCAATCAATGTATCTCTGTGCAGAATGTTCATCATCTCCATGCAAAAGCTTGGACTGCCACCAGAGGTGTTTCTAAGCAGAAAAGGGCAGTGTTTGCATTAAAATGCATGCAGGGACATGCAATACATACCAAAACAACTACATTAAACTTAAGTTGTCCTGGTGACTTTGGGCATCAAAATAATTAAATGTAGTAAATGTAAAAAAATATATAATACTATACTTAACAGTAATGTAACATATTTTTGCTAACTAAATGCTATTGATAATACGAGAACTAGAAAATATTTGAACTGAGGTCCATTTTATTAAGCAAGATGCCGAAAGGGGTTTTACGTCATTTAAAAACAGTCCCTTCTTTCAAAGGCTCATTACTGTTCTATACAATTAACTAAGCAAAACAAGTAATTAATAATCTAGAGGTATACAAACATTTTATTTTTATTATTATTCAAAGAGGAGCTATCACTTTGCAGGATTTTTAATATGATATTTACTTATCTCTATGTTTAACAAAAATGTATTTGTAAGATTTGAAAAATACAATGAAATATAGGAATTTAGGAGTTCCCACTGCTTGATCCTGTAATTGGGTGTCTCCATCTGAGCTCCCTGTCAATCATTGTTATAAGCTCTGTCCTTTCCACCTGGCAGTGAGCATAGAGAATGCATACAGAGAAGAGGAGAAATTAAACAATGCTGTATTTTCTGATTTCTTTGTAATAGTATATTGTATCCTCTAAAGAAGGATATTATGGAACTTGAAATAGTGCAAAGGCGAGCTACAAAGTTAATAAAAGGAACGGAACATTTTAGTTATGAAGAAAGGTTAACAAATTTAAACCTCTATAGTTTAGAAAAATGGTGTCTCAAAGATGATATGATAGCATTATATAAATATATCTGGGGCCGATACAAACCATTGTCTGAAAATCTATTCATAAGCAGGACTATACATACGACACGAGGTCATGCAACTGAATGCATACTTGCAAAAATAGAATATTCAAGGATATATTTTTTTATTTAATCCAAGGATAAATATGACTGCCATTCTGGGGTCAAGATGGACTTTTTTCCTAGTTTGTTGCAAAATTGGAAGTGCGTCAAACTGTTTTTCTGTCTTATTTTGGATAACTAGCAAAAACAGATGTGAAAAAGACTAACTTGATGGACACATCACTTTTTAGGCCTGTGTAACTATGTAACTATGTAACTCCTCTCCATTCCTTGCTGACTGCTCTAAGACAATGAACTACATTGCGTGTATGGAAACTGACACAGAATTGACAATAGCCAGCCTGGAACACTAGTTCTCAAGTGGCTTATGACATCCCAATAACGCTGCTGAAGGTGGAATAACAACTCCGGCAGCAACGGGATTATACTAGGTATGTTGAGCGTTTCATAGCAAAACACTCCACATACAGCCTCCAGGCACCATGACCACTTCAAATCACTTTTACAGTGAACAACCCTTCTTTTACACCTCACTTATAGTGATATGGGGTCATATCGACTCCCACAGACATTCTTTATTTTTGTTTCTTTTTACATTTTGATGTGGTAGCTGGCTAGCAAAGACTGTTCAGCCACAGCATGATTAACCCTTGCACCGCCAAAGTTTTTTTTTTTTTACTGCATGCCCAATCAGTTAGTACTTCGAATTATCATTTCCTTGAAAAAAATAAAATAAAAGCAAGTGAATAGTAATTTGCAAACGCGCATTTTGCTGGGTCCATTCGGTGTCTACTCTTGATCCGATACTTTGTATAAGGTTCAGATGCAAAAAGCGCTGATTTTAAACCAGACTCCGAATGCATCCGGCTAGCTATTGGAAATTCACTTGCCCGAATTTTGACAGGAGTTAGCTTTCTCAATTATAAAAAATGCCCTTCTGGGCGAAATTCGGGCATTTCCCCAGAATTGTGTTTATCCACGTTCAGTAAATAACCATTATATGTCTTTCTTTTTCTTCTTACTACAGATAGGGGTATATGTGACCTTTTTTTTTCTAATCACTAATGTTTGACTCATGTCATTTGTAGCCATATTAGAATCACATTTAATATCCAATGTGTAATGAGGCTTTTCTTGGTTTTCTAGGTTTACATTCACATAAGCTCCCCTCTCATGAGCACTAAAATTAATTTTCCTGTCAATCTCTCACCATTAACAATGATAATTCCTTGAAGCTCAACACATGTCAAATCAGTTTCAAGAGACTGATGAAGGTTCCTCATTTCAGCAGTCCTTTTATCAAGCCAACATTCCCTTCCTCCAGCCTGTTACTCACTTTCACCTAAAAAAAAAATGTAATCATATTGCCATCATATTCTGTGCTATAACCTGTACGATTTTAATACACTAATTAAAATTTCAATTTAATCACAATAGTGCAATAATTTATTTTCTCTTTTTTTTCTTGACACAATAACATTTAACCCCTTAAGGACACATGATGGAAATATTCCGGCCTGATTCCCTTTTATTTCTGAAGTTGTGTCTTTAAGGGGTTAATTTTGGAGTGTCGCTGATTAGACTGTGAAACATAAAAAACTCTATCCAATTACTATTTTAGCCAGAAATAGATGACAATTCGTTATCAAGTATCACTGAAACTTGAACATGGAATTGTGCGTATCAAGGTAAAACTGGATTCATTTGGAAGAATGATAAATATGCAGCATTTGACACAAAGGTTCTACTGGATTCAACAATGATTGCTCCATATTTAGCATCCACCTTAGAATTGCAACAGTTTGGTTTTAATAAATGTAGAATACTCTGGAAAATATTCACAAAACACAGAGTTCCAGTGAAATGTGAACTATAGGCAGCATGACCGGTGCTAGGATTTTTAGTTACACAGGCGAAGATGCATTTTGGTGCCCCCCACCCTCGTTTAAAATAAGGTTCATACAAACACAGAAATAATCATACAGAGACATACAGACACAGACAGAGACATACATGCATACAAAGACATGCAGGCATATAAAGACATACATACGGAGGCATACCGTCATACAGACACAAACATACATACATACAGAAACATCCATACAGAGACATCCAGGCATACAGACACATACATACATACAGGCATACAAAGATATACACGCATACAGAGACATACCGTCATACAGACACATACATATATACAGGTATACAGAGACATACAGGCATACAGACACATACGTACGAAGACATACAGGCATACAGACACATACATTTGTACATACAGAGACATACAGGCATACGGACACATACATTTGTACATACAGAGACATACAGGCATACAGAAACATACAGACACATACATTTTGTACAGAGACATACAGACATACAGAGACATACAGGCATACAGAGACATACAGGCATACAGAAACATACATACAAAGACATACAGGCATACAGAAACATACATACAAAGACATACATACATACAGAGACATACACAATTACATACTTACATCGCTGTCTGGCTCCTTGGAGTCCTGTCCTGCAGCCCAGCCCCATCACAGGGTGCCAGCCGCGCTGTGTGGTACACAGGGAGCAGGGATATGATGTCATTCATATCCTCGCCCCCTCCACACAGCCTGCTGCAGACACCAGGGTAGGTGCAGTGGCGTACACATGACCCATGGGGCCCCAGTGCGCAAATTGATCCGTGCCCCCCCCCCCCTCTCGCGCTTACTCTGCGCGGGCCGGGGCCGCAACACATGGCGGCGGGCACCTGGTCGCAGGGGTTGCAGGGCTGTGACCCCTGAGACCGCGGTATGCACGCCAGTGCATGCAGATGCACACACACTTAAAGGACCACTACAGACACCCAGATCACATCAGCTCAATGAAGTGGTCTGGGTGTCAGGTCCCTCTAGTTTTAACCCTGAAGCTGAAAACATAGCAGTTTCAGAGAAACTGCTATGTTTCACCGAGGGTTAATCCAGCCTCTAGTGGATGTCTCACTGACAGCCGCTAGAGGAGCTTCCGCTATTCTAAAACACTGAACGTCCATAGGAAAGCATTGAGTAATGCTTTCCTATGGGCGGTTTGAATGCGTGCGCGGCAAGAGCATTCGGAGCTGAGAGGCGGAGGGATCCCTAGCGCCAAGGGAGTCCGGCGCTAGAGAAAGGTAAGTGCTGAAGACACACACACTCTCACGAACAGATGCATACACACCAGCTAACAGACACACACATTTACTGACAGACATACATACACACTCACTTACAAAACATACACTCTCACTGACAAACACACACTCACTAACAGACATCAAACTCACTAATACACACACAAACACACTCAGTAAGAGACACACAGTAACACACTCACTGACACTCACTAGCAGACACACTCACTGACACACTAGCAGACACACACACTGACACTCACTAGCAGACACACACACTGACACTAGAAGACACACTCACTGACACTAGCAGACACACTCAGTGACACTAGCAGACACACACACTGACACTCACTAGCAGACACACTCACTGACACTCACTAGCAGACACACACACTGACACTCACTAGCAGACACACTCACTGACACTCACTAGCAGACACACACACTGACACTCACTAGCAGACACACTCACTGACACTCACTAGCAGACCGACACACACTGACACTCACTAGCAGACACACACACTGACACTCACTAGCAGACACACTCACTGACACTCACTAGCAGACACACACACTGACACTCACTAGCAGACACACACACTGACACTCACTAGCAGACACACACACTGATACTCACTAGCAGACACACACACACTGACACTCACTAGCAGACACACACACTGACACTCACTAGCAGACACACACACACACTAACACATGTTTTTTTTTTAATTTAATCCCCCAGCCCCCTTACCTTTTGGAGTGCTGAAGGGATTCCCTGGGGTCCAGTGGTGCTGCTGGGCTCCTTGGCGGGCGGGTAGGTAGGTAGGCTGGCTGGCGGGTGCGCGCGCGAGGGAGCACTCTCCCATGTGTGCTTCCTCTTCAGCTCCCTCGCGCACTGCGTAGGGATGCCAGCGCCGGAAGATGACATCATCTTTCGGCTCCGGTATCAGTATGCGGCGCGCGAGGGAGCTGAAGAGGAAGCACACATGGGAGAGTGCTCCCTCGCGCGCCCGCAGAACCGGGCGCTCGGCCATGCTACAATAGGTCGTCGGTTGGAGGGGAGCGCAGTGCGCTTCCCTCCTTCCGGTCAGCCTGATTTTGCGCCCCCAGGGCCGGTGCGCCCTAAGGCGGCCGCCTGGGCCGCCTTATAGTAGCGCCGGCCCTGATAGGCAGCAATAGCTCAGTATGAAAAAAAAATACCAACTCAGCTACAGTCATGGGAAAAAGAAAGTAATTGCATGGTTTTACATATTAGAACATAGTAACAGTCATCTGTTCCTTAGCAGGTCTCAAAATGAAGAAAATACAACCTCAGATGAACAACAACACATGGCATATTACACAGTGTCATGATTTATTTAACAAAAATAAAGCCAAAATGCCATCCTAAGATTCAATAGCTTGTAGAACCAACTTCAGCAGCAATAACTTAAACTAATTCTATATGACTATCAGTTTGTCACATCGTTGTGAAGGTATTGTGGCCCACTCGTCTTCACAACATTGCCTCAATTAATTGAGAATCTCTGGCATTTGTTTATGCACAGCTCTCTTGAAGGATCACTTCACACCCCAAAAGCACTTCAGCTTTATAACTTTTATAAATTAACTGGGGAACTCCCCCTGGCTGTCAATCAAACAGTCAGAGAGGATTCCTTCCTACTTCCGTTAGCAAACCCTCCCTCACAGACCAGCTCCTCAGCTTCATAAGTGCACACGCGACATTGTACGCGCATGCCCGAACATGCAGCTGTGTGCGTGTGTGCATGCATTGGCACACGTGCACGTGAGAGGGCACACGTGTGTACACGTGCACATGGGGACCAAGTCAGAGGCTTCTCAAAGAGACAGCTGAGTAATGTATCTGAGGGAACCCATGCAATGTAGAGTGGACTAGTGAGGTCCTGGGAGAAGAGATACTCTGACTCTAAAAAGTGTATTTTGAAGTACCTATTATTACATTGAATATGGCAGCATTGTGTAGCAACATTAAAGGAACCAAAGATAAATTGTTGCATTAGGACAGTGATCCTCAGAAAATTGAGTAAAATCACAACCCCTCCAATTTGTAAAAATATATTCTTTAAAAAAACTAAATCTCAGAAAAGATGACAAAAAATGTTACAATGCCTTCAGTACTTCTTTCCTGGATTGATAAGGTACTTATTGTTACAGTGCAAGATTTATAAAAAAAAATAAATATATATATATATATATATATATATATAAGTGAGCTTGATTTCTTGATGATAACTATATGAGTGACTGTATTCAAGCTGCATCTTCACTCCTGCATATGATCCATTAAGACATTTGTTCCTCGACACAGATATAATCAATGACCTTATTGAATGGGATGACCTCACGTCTCCCTCAATGTCATAGAAAATTAAAGAACAAGAATAAAATACAAAAGTATGGAAATAATAACTCTATCCAAAGCAATAAAATACATTGATAAGGGTATAGTGATCTTAGCAGTTAGTTATGCAATTCATTTTTTTTTTCCTGAAAGTGGAGACTCACATCTATAAGGGTTTGAGGGTATTTCTAAATTACAATATATCACCAGCACAGGGTCCTAAATTCAGAACATAAATGCCATACTCCATCAGACAGATTAAAATTATGCTTTATTCAAAAACAAAATTATATTTGGACATAATGTGTGTGTGGGAGGGGGGAGGGGGGTCACAAAGAAGTGGTGTACCAGTGTTTTGTGCCATGCAAGGCAGTTCCTCAGAATCTAGCCAAGTCCAGAATACTCATCCACAAATAAAATGGAGTAGGAGAATAAAATAACTAATACATTGCAGTTTATATATTTACTTAAACCAGCACTCCAAACACCATAATATCTGGTATCCAATGGACCCCACACTCTACTCTCTACCTGAGCTAAGTCCAGCTGTGCAGAGCTTACTTTATTGGTTGAGAGCAATGAGCTAGCCTTGCAATACAGTGTTTAGTTTAGGAGTGTCATGGTACCTGCCAGTCACACCTCCTTCTCCTCCAGCAATTTCGGCACTTTGGACACCGGCCGCGATATCCCCGCCCCCTTTTATGACGCGGCGCAATTCCGCCGACGTCATGACGTCAATGACGTCACGACCCGCGGGAAATCTCAAACCAGGACGTTCTGGGGGCGTGGATATCAATTAAAGAGACAAGATATAAAAGGTACTCACTTACAGTGAGTCATTGCCCTGTCGTGGTTTCAGCTTGTCTGTTCCCTCAGTGCGTTTATATTCATTGTGTTCTTCGGTTATTGACTTGGCTTGTTTTTTGACTTTGCTTCCCTCTCCTACCCTTGTACTCAGCTCGGCTTTCGCTTACCTGTCTTCTTGTTCCCTCGACCTCGGCTTGTCCCTGACCATTCTTTGTTTGCTTGACGTTAGTCCGGCCACTCTAAGGTCCGGTACACGTCTTTATGGTTTTAGTACACTGCATGTTGGATCCCTGTCTTGATCCTGACAAGGAGAACTAACAGAAACATCTCCTAAGTAGCTTATGGGCTGCCATAGAAGGTAGTGGTGGTGGTGGTGGTGGGGGGGGGGGGATCAGGGCTTGTCAGACCCCAGGTTAGAAGCAGTAGCATAGCTTCGGGGGATTGCAGGAGGTGTGTGTCTAACTGAGGAGCAAAAAATCAAGAGGAATGTGCCAGTGGCCTATCACAAGGGGTCCAGAAGGTGGCCAGATGGCCACCTTAGGGCACCCCGAAAGGGCAAGCTTATTTAGTAAGGCAGAGTAAGCACTTGCTTACCCCAGATGGCTGCCAAAATATACTGGGGGAAGAGAGGAGGTGGGCGGTGGCAGCGAGGGAGCACTCACGTTCTTCCACTTCCTTTCTGCTCCCTTGCTCACCCTGTGGTAATGCTGCGAGACAGAATATGATGTCCCTCCAAGCATCACACGAGGGAGCAGAGTGGAACTGTAAGAGCCTCACAGCACCCCATGGATAAGATCCCCACTGCATGGGCTTAAAAAAATAAAACCACAATAAATAAAATTAATTTGTGAGTGTTTGTGCCTATAATGTGTACATGTCTGTCAGCATTTGTGTGTACCTGTCAGCGAGTGTGTCTGTCAGTGTATGTCTCTGTGTCTGTCAGTGAACGTGTCTGTCAGAGTGTGTGTGTCTGTCAGTGAGTGTTTCAAATCAGTGAGAGTGTGTGTCTGTCATTGACAGTGTGTGTCTGTCATTGACAGTGTGTGTCTGTCATTGACAGTGTGTGTCAATGAGCCTGTCAGTGAGTGTGTGTCTGTGAGAATGTGTGTGTCTGTCAGTAAATGTATCGTTCAGTGTGTGTCTGTCAGTGAGTGTTTTAAATCAGAGAGATTGTGTGTCTGTCATTGAGTGCCTGTCACTGCATGTATGTGTTTATAAATGTATGTGCAAGTGTGTCACAAAAAGGGCATAACATTTTGCTCTATTTTGGCCGATTGTAACTCTAGTTAAGCCACTGGTAAGAAGTCAAGACATCCTAAAATTATTTGACTGCATACAATAGGTGGAGTTCCAGGGAACTTCGGTCATCATAGTCACTATAGTGTTCCTTTAATAACAGACTCCTAATATATGGTGCTTAATGCACATGATGAAGACTCCTTTAGAAAGTTATCACCCCTTCACTGATAACTAGAAAATACACATATATAATATTACATATCTCCAAGTAGTTTTAATTTCTAAAATTCCCAAGGGTTACCATTTTGCTTTTGCTGCACACATTATTGCTCCATTATTATATTATTAGTGCTATATCAAACTACACATTAATAATTTAGTTTTATGAACATTTCTAAAGATCTAAAGACTGTTGTGTTTTCCTTGGCCTGTGTCCAATTGATCATATATACTGAACATTCCTACAATGATAGGAATTATTGAATATTCCATCTGCATTTTTAATTATCTTCTAACATGCTTTTAAGTAATGTCCTTACAGAAAATTGGGTCGTTAATGTATTTGCAAAACCACGTGGCTGTTATCTTTAGCAGGAAAATATGTATTACTTGATAACTTATATTACTTTACACATTTCAACTAATTCATTTTATATTGCTTTTTTTGTCCTAATTTTAATGAATACACAAATTGACTGGACTACATTGCAAATTTTATGGCAATTTAAAATCGGTTACAATTGGTTTAACTTTAGATTTCTTAATATGAGAAACAATTTTCACCACTTAGCTATCAAATGTTCATTTCTTAATTTCAAATTAAAGGCTGATTAATTTTAATTGGTTCAAATTGCAAACTAATGAAACATATTTCTCTCTGTATCAAATGTTATTAGGGTATCCATTCTATAGGCAAACTAAATGTCTTGCTGAAATATGTCAGTGTTGAATATAAACAATGAGAGAACGTGTTTTTGGTAAATTGTTCAGTATTTTTGTGATAGCTTTTAACATTTGTATTTCCAGGAAGGGACATAAAGGGGACCCAATTCTTTCCCTCAGTGTGCAGGGTAATAAAAACCTGGTAGGAGCTAGTAACTATCCCTATCCCTTTCCATTTCTTTACCCCTTGAACTGTAGGTTTAAAACTTAAAATAGATGCTAGAGAGTCCCAAGCCCCCAGATACATAGAGCAATAAGATTGCAGATCGTAATAGCATAGTAATCGTTTTGGAAATAAAAAAAAACGGGACACCCATTAGCGATACAAAAATCATGATGTGAAAGGGTAGTATATTGGCAGTTGTTAAGAAACTATAAATTACGAACTATGAGAAAATGTATTTGCATTTATTACCTCATAAGACTACGTCTTTTTGTAATCGTTCCCAGACCCTCGGTTTATCTCTTTCTTCCCTCAGCCCCTCTGTGTCTCTTTGTCTCACCCCTCTGGGTGTCTCCCTCATTCCATGTATGTCTCTTTTGCCCCTTCCACAGACGGCCTGTCTCTTTTGCCCCTTCCCTGGCCCCTCTCTGTCTCTTTGTCCCCCCTCGACCCTCTATTCCTTTGTCCCCAACCCAGACCCTCTGTGCATCTCTTTCTCCCCTAGCCCCTCTGTGTCTACATGTCTCACCTGTCAGCCCCTCTGAGTGTCTCTCCCAGCCCACGTTTGTGTCTTTTGTGCCTTCCACAGGTTGTCTATCACTTTTAGCTCATTCCCCAGCCCCTCTGTATCTCTTTGTGTCGTCCCCCCCTCTCCCCCTGGCTCCTCTGTTTCTTTTTGTCCCCTCAGCCCTTCTCTGTATCTGTTTCTCCCTCAGCCCCATTTTTGTGTTCCTTTTTCTTCACTTCCCAACCCCTCTGTGTGTCTCTTGCCCCCAGCACCTTGCCTCTATCTCCCCCCAGACACTCTTTGTCATCACCTGTCTGTCATAAAGCTATGTTGAATATTATCCCTTAACAACCCTTTAGAGAATTTTCCAAACATGGATGTTACGTTTACAAGTCTGTAGTTTCCGGGTTGAGCTTTTGAACCTTTCTTAAATATAGGCACAACATTACTCAAAGGCCTAAGGCCGGCCCTGCGTACAGCTTTGACGATCTAACTTCTCCACATGATGGCTAGAGGGCTTTAACAGACTTGATCTTGTGTCTTCTACTAGAATATTCCAGAGAAGCATTTCTAACATTGGTGTCTAATAAAATAATATGTTTTAGAAGTAATGTCCATATCTTCTTAGAATCCGAGAAAATATTTTCCTTGAGTGCTTTTTATACAGTCTTGCTTTGTAATTGTACTGATGACAGTCTAATAAACCCATACTCCACATTGTCCTTTCGTCAATTACACAAACACAAGAGTTATGCTGTGCTTTACATAATGGGCCAGGTCTTCACAGGGTTTCAGTTTCCACATGTTTATTTTAATATTTAAGAATAATTGCATTTTGCATTATGTGTAATGAAGATGGAAAGCAATTCAACCTCCATTTTCTGCACGCTGAGACCAAAGCTGCATAATCATGTTTACAGACGGGATAAGCCAGCAATGCTTAATTTATTTGCAAAATGGATTATAACAGTTTCCTCAAAGTAATGCATTCGTTTTTCCCCTCTCAGTCATGGAAACGAAAGAAAATAAACAGCATAAAGTAAAAGATAACAATATTAAGTAACATCTTCTGAAAAGTGAAAAATCTGCTACAGAATATGGCACGGTTTATTCAAACCTTTTATAACCTAGGGATTTATTCGCTAAACAGAAAATTATATTGAATTAAATGATCACCCTTAGCACCATGACAACCTGAGTCAACTCTGATAGGGTTATTCACTTAAGTGAGAATTCAAAGTACATTTAAAATGTAAGGTCAACATAGTCAAACTGGGAAAATCATCTGTTTCTCTGGCCTTACATTTAAAATTTACTATGAATGTGCTTCAGTAATAAACCCTGTGAGAGAGATTTGTAAACTGTATTTCATTTCTAAGCCCGCCCCTCAGAGCTGTCAATCAGGCAGCTGGGAACTGTGGTATGCTGTGGTATGGATAAGTTATGTGGTAGGGATAAGATCCCACCCTCGGTGAGGATGTCTGACTGCAGCTGCAGATGAGCAGACAAAACGTAACTTGCATCTGTACTTTTATAATACAGTCCAGATTGATCTGCTACAGACCTGCTGATTTACCACATTGTTATTTTTTAATCCTCACACACACCTTGTACATATCCTGCATATCCATTCACGCAGATGTTCGAACTCACACACGTTGAAAGTGAAAAGCAACTTTTAAGTAGACTCTACAGATTCAGTTTGTAACCCTTTTACCTCAGCCAGAGGTCTCATGGTCCAAAGTCCTATCTCATAAATATCCTTC
Source organism: Pelobates fuscus (assembly GCF_036172605.1). Taxonomy (NCBI): domain Eukaryota; kingdom Metazoa; phylum Chordata; class Amphibia; order Anura; family Pelobatidae; genus Pelobates; species Pelobates fuscus. The sequence goes on along the minus strand of NC_086317.1, from coordinate 63,891,996 downwards.
CAGAGTGTGTAGGGAACTGCACTCACTCCCATCAATTTAAGCGAGGGTGCTTAGCTGTACCAGAACCAAACACAGAGAAGGTCGAAACGTTGCTGTGGTTCCAATAAACTGCCTATTTTGAACCAATGAGTGCCTGGACCTTTTTCCTTTATTATACTATCTCATAAATTTGACTTGGCGTTAGTTCAAGTAATCAAGAAAGTAATTCAACTATAGCTACATAGCTATACAGAATATTCAAGCAGTGTGAGCATAAATTACCCATACCTTGTAGTAGAATAAGCACTGGTTTACATAGTCAAGGGGATTAATGCCAGGAATATGGAAGATTAGGGTTCCTTTACTCCAGTCTGATATGGCAATGAACTACCAGTAACTAGACCAGAACCAGGATTATGAATAGATTTAAATCCCACACTCCATTCCCAGGAGTATCCAGAGATGTGGATCCAAAGTTTAGAGTGATAGATCAGACAGTCAGGCCAAGACTAGTGTCAGCAAGATTAAGAGGTAACAAGGAACTGGTTTCTCGGAGCATTATATGGGCCCGATGAGGATACATATGCAATTAAAGGATACATCGCAATACACAACTACTGGCATAATGGGCTTAAATAGTAGACATCCATTAGAGACTCTTAGAGAAAAATAATTATATATAAAAGGATAATCAATGGAAACACATATGGGAAAGGAGATATGTGACACCTACTATGTTATGGAGCTTAAACCTTTATGTTAAAAAATAATTATATGTACTTGGTATTATTTATTAATTTGCTCTTATTTTTATATGGTACTGGTCATTTTGGATCACTGGAACCTTGTTGTTTGTGTTCCTTTGTATAGCATTATGTTTTGTTCAATCATTCCCTAAAGAAAGAATTATGTATTTCACCTACTCTTTAGCCAGCTGACAGACAACCAATAAGAGTGCTCTTATAGGTAGATTGTGAGCCTTGCAGGTAACCAATTAGGCAAGGCTCAAGATTTACCTATCAGAGCATTCTTATTGGTTGGCTTAAAAGTCAAATTGCAGGGTGTGGGAAGGCTTTGTAAGCCTTTCCCCACCCTGTGGAGCTCAGTCTGCACGGTACCCTCAGTGGGTGAAGAAGGATAATTTGTGTAGCGTTTTTTGGGGGAGCATTTTTTTTTTTTTACATTTTGCGCTCATGTTTTTTTTTTCTTTTATAAGTTCGATGGGAATTATGGATTGTTATTTGACCTTTTCTGGGGCTGAAAAAAGAAGGTTTTAGAAGACGTCTAATGGTAAGTATGATTTTCCCCCCAGGTATTTCGTTTTCTTGGTTCCCACCTCACTATTTTTAGGGTGAGGGGGGTAGGTAGGTTTTTATTTGAGGGGGTGACTAGGGGCTTGGGGACCCCCTAGTCACCTTGATGGGGGGGCTGATTTTTACATTTAGCTCCCACCCATCACCCATGGGTGCGGGCTGGGTGGGGGGGACAATAGGTCCCCCCATTGTCACTTGGGCCCACACGCATGGGTGGGGGCCAGGAGGGTGGACAATATGTCCCCCACTGTTGTATTTTAGGGTCCACACCTGCCGCACATAGGTGGAGCAGAGGAGGGGGGGGCAATAGGTCCCACCCATTGTAACTTAAGAGCCCCCACCCACCACGCATGGATGGGTGTCAGGGGGTGGACAATAGGTCCCCCCTATTGTAACTTAAGGGTCCCCAACTGCTACTCATGGGTGGGGACCAGGGAGGTAGGGACAATAGTTCCTTCCCCCCCAATAGGTCCTTCCCCCCTATTGTAACTTATTGACCCTACCCGCCGCTCATGGGTGGGGGCCAGGGGGCAGGACAGAGGGTCCTCCCCCCCATTGTATATTGGGGCCCCCATCCACCACTCATGGGTGGGGGCTGAAGGGGCACTTTAATAAAGTAATGGGGGGTGATTTTTACAACAGTGAGCAGCCACTGGTCACTGCTCACTGCTTGGTAGACATGCCCCTACTCTTGGTATTGTACTTAGTACTTAGTATTACTAAATTTGGCTAAAAGACCAATTTAAGTCTTTCAGCCTTTTAGTAGAAAGATCCCTAATACTGTGGGAATTAGGGAGCTATCTACTCGCAGCACAAATAGGATCGGAGTTTCATTCATTCAAATTCAATTCCGATCCGAACAAAGGTCCCGAATTGCATCCTAACACAAATGGACAAACTGTTCTTATTCTGTTAGTATGAAATTCGGTAGTTTCGCGGGCGTTCAAACTGGGAATGAAGCAGGAGGGAAAATTGCTTTGACCACAGGAAGTGGAGCGGGCTTTGCTCCTGCCCTGGGTCAAGCGTAAGAAAAATACATAAGACAAAATATTCCCTACTTTGTCTTATGTTTTAAAGAAAACTAGAGCAGAAAGGAACAAATTAAGAACAGATACTGAGAGAGGGAGAGAAAAGGAAGCAATTGAGGAAATGTAAGTTCGGCATGACAGTGCCACTTTAAGATCTGGCATATCTGTACATTTCTAACTCTTAATATCATGCTAAAACTTTACCCTAATATCATGCTAAACGTTTGATTCGCTGGTTGACACCTGTATGTATGCACTGTTTCTTTGTCCCTTTTTGTGTACACTGTTTCACTGTTCTAATTTTTCTTTTGCATCTTTTTTTGTATCTTTTCTAAAACGGGATGCTTTGAAGAAAAATAAAGTGGAAACTGTACGGTTCATGGTTGGCTTCTGGCCACTAGTCCTTTGGATCATAACCCATGCTGGTTTATATCAGTCATCTGTCATTTACTATCAAAGCAAAACTAATGTTAAATAAAATAATGTTAAGTTCTATTCACATACAATTTTCAAAGAAATCAAGGGATGGGAATTTATTTTACAAATTGTTCACCTGCTGTTTACAATTTAAAGTAAAGTTTAGCTTAGAGTTCAGAGATGTGGAAACCTCATGGTGAGATCTAAAATAATGTAAAATTGTATATGTATTTATTTTCCTTACTGGGTGCATTCCATCAGGCCACACTGACTTATTTGTCTTTACTTTTGACTGTTGAAATAGAACCTTTTCCTCGGTAAACTCACATGTAACAAATGACCAGTGGTGTATTCTGGTTGTGTGCTGCCCTAGGCATGACAAAGCTCAGGCATTCCCCTCCCCCTTCTAAATTTCACTTCCTGTTAAAAACCAACACGCTCTCTGCCTAACAGACACACACCTTCAATGATGGATACACTGGCATACACTCACTGACAGATACACAGTCATTGTCACACACACTGTTTAACCAACACACACTTTCACTGAAACATACACACTCACTCATATTCACCTACAGACACACTCACTGACAGACAAACACACATGCACACTCACTGACAGACACATATACACTCAGTGTCAGAGACACACATTCACTAACAGACATAAACATTGGCTGACAGATACACACTCTCAGTGAAAGACATGCATACACACACTGACAGACATACACATTCACTAACAGACATACACACTCTCACTGACACACTTTCTGACAGACATACACACTCTCACTAACAGACACAGAAAAACAAACACACTCACCAACAGACACACACACTAACACTCTCACTAACAGACACATACACTCTCACTAACAGTAACACACTCTCACTAAGACACACACTCTCACTAACAGACATACAAACACACTCACCAACATGCACACACACTAACACAATCACTAAGAGACACACACACTCTCGCTTACAGACACACACTCTCCCTATCAGACATACAAACACACTCACCGAAAGACACACACCCTAACACACTCACTAACAGACACACACACTCTCAATAACAAACATACTAACACTCACCAACAGACACACACACACACTGACCAATAGACACACTAACACACACAGTCTTACTGGCACACTCACTAACAGACACAGACACTCTCACTAACAGACACACACCCACTCTCATTACCAGACACACACTAACACTTTCACTAATAGACACACTAACAAACATACACACTAACACACTCACATATGTTTTATTTTTTTATTATTTGCTTACATTTTGGTGGCAGTTCAGTGGGGCTGCTGCTGGCTGGGCTGGCAGGCACGCGGGCAGGTGGTCGGGCAGGCAGACAGGCTTATAGTGGAGGCTGCGAGGGAGCAGTGGCGTTCCTGTTCAGCTCCCTCAAACGCCTCTTAGTGATGCCGGAGCCAGAGTGACGCCATATTCCGGTGTATTTTTATTTTCAGAGTGAAAATACACTGTGTGTGGAGTAGGTGGTGCTGTGTGTGGAGAGAGGCAGGGATAGGAAGCTACATCTTATCCCTGCTTCTCTCTCCTGACTGAATCCGCAAGGGAACAGCACATGCAGTCAGCACCCAGATTGCAGAGACAGCCTACAGATCAGGTAAGTGAGGGGTGGGGGGGCAGCCTACAGATCAGGTAAGTGAGGCATGGGGGGTGGCAGCCTACAGATCAGGTAAGTGAGGGATGGGGGGAGAGACAGCCTATAGATCAGGTAAGTGAGGGATGGGGGAGGGGAGAGACAGCCTATAGATCAGGTAAGTGTGAGGGATGGGTTGGCAGCCTACAGATCTGGTAAGTGAGGGATGGGGGCAACCGACAGCACAGGTAAGTGAGGGATGGGGGAGAGACAGCCTGTAGATCAGGTAAGTGAGGAATGGGGGGGCAGCCTATAGATCAGGTAAGTGAGGGATGGGGGAGAGTTAGCCTACAAATCAGGTAAGTGAGAGATTAGTTGGGGGAGAGACAGCCTATGGATCAGGTAAGTGAGGCACAGGGGAGACAGCCTACAGGAAGGGTCAGTAAGGAGCAGGAAGGTAAAGTAAGAGAAGGAGAAGGAACAGAAATGAGCAGGAAGGGACATCAAGGAGCAGACCTGGGCAGCAAGGAGCTGGAAGGGGCAGCAAGGAACACAAAGGTAAAGTAGGAGAAGGAGCACAGAGGAACAGAAATGAGCAGGAAGGGGCAGCAAGGAGCAGGAAGGGTCTGCAAGGAGCACAAAGGGTCAACAAGGAGCACAAAGAATCAGCAAGGAGAAGGAAGGGTCAGCAAGGAGCACGAGGGGTCAGCAAGAAGCAGGAAGGGTCAACAAGGAGCTGGAAAGGTCAGCAAGGAGCAGGAAGGGACAGAAGGAGCACAAAGGTAAAGTAGGAGAAGGAGCAGACAGGAGAAGGAACAGAAATGAGCAGGAAGGGACATCAAGGAGCAGAAAGGGTCAGCAATGAATTGGAAGGGGCAGAAGGAGCTCAAATGTAAATTAGGAGATGGAGCAGAAATTAGCAGGAAGAGTCAGCAAGGAGCAGGAAGGGTCTGCAAGGAGCAGGAAGGGTCTGCAATGAGAAGTAAGGGTCTGCAAGGAGCAGAAAGGGACAGAAGGAGCACAAAGGTAAAGTATGAGAAAAAGCAGAAAGGGGCAGCAAGGAGTTGTAAGGGGCAGCAAGGAGCACAAAGGTAAAGTAGGAGAAGAAGCAGAAAGGAATAGAAAAGAGCAGGAAGGGTCAGCATAAAGCAGAAAGGGTTTGCAAGGAGCAGAAATGGGCAGCAGGAGCAGGAAAAGACAGAAGGAGCAAAAAGGTGAAGGAGGAGAAGGTGCAGAGTGGGGCAGCAAGGAGCAGGAAGGGACACCAAGGAGCAGAAAGGGTCAGCAAGGAGCTGTTAAGGGCAGCAAGGAGCACAAAGGTAATGTAGGAGAAGGAGCAGAAAGGACAAGGAACAGAAATGAGCAGGAAGGCACATCAAAGAGCAGAAAGGGTCAGCAATGAGCTGGAGGGGGCAGAAGAACCACCAAGGTAAAGTAGGATAAGCATCAGAAATGAGCAGGAAGGGTCAGCAAGAAGCCGGAAGGGTCAGCAAGAAGCATGAACATGCAGCAAGAAGGAGCAAGGGTCTGCAATGAGCAGGAAGGATCTGCAAGGAGCAGAAAGGAGCAACAATGAGCTGAAAGGGGCAGCAAGGAGCAGGAAGGGACAGAAAGAGCACAAAGGTAAAGGAACAGAAATAATCAGAAGGAGCAGAAAGGTAAAGTAGGAGAAGGAGTAGAAAAGTGTAGCAAGGAGCTGGAAGGGGCAGAAGGAGCACAAAGGTAAAGAAGCAGAAAGGAACAGGAAGGGACAGCAAGGAGCAAAAAGGACAGAAAGGGGCAGCAAGGAGCACAAATGTAAAGTAGGAAAGGAGCAGAAAGGGCCTGCAAGGAGCAGAAAGGGAACAGAAAGAGAAAGGAGCTGGAGGGTGCAAAAGAAGTAGCAGAAAGGTAGCAGAGCAGAGGGAGCCAAGGAGGGGAGAAGACAGTGTCAGAAGAAAAAGAAGACTGTGTCAAATGAAGGAGAAGAAAAGGAGATTGGAGCAGGAAGGACAAGTGAAGTGAACTCTCCACTTTATTCTGGATACCACATCATAAGCTTTGGTACCTGGCAGGGAAACTTTGGACCTTCTCATCTCCCTAGGTAAAACAAAATATCAGTGTTAATGTGTTTACATTTATTTACTGAGTGTCAGGAAGCACAGAGTGCTGCTGGGAAGGAGTGCCGCTGATTGGCTAGTGCGGTCAGCTGGCACTCTAAGCCAACCAGTAGCTCCCCATTCATAAAAAAGTAAAACATTTTCATGAATCGGGAATTAGCGATTGGCTTAGAGCATCAGCTGACCACTCTAGTCAATCAGGCACCCGTGCCTGACGTTAATCTGCACTTCCTGACACTCCGTTTCAGAAGCCGAATACCATTGAGCGACCTGGAGATCTGGAGGTGGAGGAAGCAGGGCCGGCGCCACCTGTAAGGCGATCTAGGCAGCGCCTAGGGCGCACCTTAGCAGGGGGCGCCGGATCCCTGTGCCCGGAGTCCCCGCTGTGGCTCCTCATGCTGCGCCGCCTGAGCGCTTTAGCAAGCCCCAGGCGGCGCAGCACTGCTGTCTGGAGGGCGGCAGGGTTTGAGTGACCGTCAGGAGGGAGGCGCAGAGCACTCCCTCCTGCCGGTCTCTCAATGTTGCGTGGCCAGGCGGCACGGAACGTGGGACAGGAACCTCTGTTTCCTGTACCCGGTCACCGGTGGAATGACAGGAAGTGCTCACTGAGTGAGCACTTCCCTTCAGTCCGCCGGCGGCCGGGTACAGGAAGCAGAAGTTCCTGTCCTGCGCTCCGTGCCACCCGGCCACACTACATAGGCAGATAGGAGGGTAAGGACCATGAAGGGGGGGTAAGGACCATGAGGGGAAGGGGGGGTAAGGACCATTAGGGGGGGGGTAAGGACCATGAAGGGAGGGGGGTAAGGACCATGAGGGGAGGGGGGGTAAGGACCACAAGGGGAGGGGAGAGGGGGAGTAAGGACCACTAGGAGAGGGGGGAGTAAGGACCACTAGGGGAGGGGGGGGGAGTAAGGACCACTAGTGGAGGGGAGGGGAGTAAGGAAAACTAGGGGAGGGGGGAGTAAGGACAACTAGGGGAGGGGAGGGGGGAGTAAGGACCACTAGTGGAGGGGGGGGAGTAAGGACCACTAGGGGTTTGGGAGATGGAGGACCACTAAGGGGGGGGGGGGGACCACCAAAGGGGGGTAAGGAGGGAGGACAACTAAGGAGGGGGGAGGAGGGTAAGGACCACTAAGGGGGGGGGGGAGAGAGGGTAATGACCACTGGGGGGTGGGGGGGAGATTACCACTAAGGGGTTTGGGAGGGGGAGGACCACTAAGGGGGAGAGGAGGGAGTGAGAAGACCACCAAGGGGGACTGCAGAGGGACAGGGGGCCAAGGGAGAGCACTAAGGGACAGAAGGGGAGAACACGGAGGGACAGGAGGGAAGGGGAAATAACTGACAGGAGGGGAGAGCACTATGAAAAAAATAAAAAAAATAAAGAGCTGCTCCCCTCTCAGTCCCTATCCAACCCCACAAACCCTCTCTTTTACACTACACACATACATAATGCATCCCCCGCCCCCCCCTACACACACACACAGAAACATACAATGCATTCCAACTCACACACAGACACACCCGAAACACACAATGCATCCCTTATGTTCACACAAACACTCATTCTCTTACACACAGAAACAAAATGCATCTCTTACACAATCAATGCACCCCTTACAGACACATACTGCATTCAATTACATACACAGAAAAACACCTTGCCCCCCTTACACACCCACTCACACAAATAAACATACATTGCATTCCTTACACGCAAACACACACTGCATCCCCTATAAACACACTTCATCCCTTACACAAATTGGTATCCCTATACACTACATTCCATAAGAACACACACACATTGCATCCTCTACAATAACACATAAAACATCCCCTACACACATACACTCCACTTCCTGTGAGAGAACTCATGGGTGGGCCATGTAGGTATTTATGGGTGGGCATTGTAGGCATACTCACGGTCAGGCCCTGGGGGCCCAGACCTTGAGCTGTGTAATGGGCCCTGTTCGTTAATTGTTGTCTCCAGAGAGCCTCTTCTACACCAGACCTGTGGAGCCAGACTGAGCCCATCATCAGCCTCTTGTCCTCATCTGGTGGTAAGTAGGCAATCCAATATATTATTAGTGGCACTAATCTCTAATTTGCCTCACATTAAATGGATACTATAGTCACCAGAAGCACTACAGCATAATGTAGTAGTTCTGGTGTCTATAGCCTGTGCCTGTAGGCTTTTTAATGTTAACACAGTTTTTCAGATAAAATACACTTTGTGAAGACTGACGTTGGCCCATATGGCAGAGCATATGGGCGGGGCATTGTGATGTCACATGGTGGGCAGGACATATGGGGGGCGCAATTTTTTTTTGCCTACGGCGGCAAAAATCCTTGCACCAGCCCTGCGAGGAAGCCTTTGGGGTTAAACCATTTAAGATCAGTTTAACCTCTTAAAGGAAAGAGAGCACCCAGGGGCTTCCTGGCATCATAGCATTTTTTTTTAGATGATGTTGTTATGATGACCAGAATGTTCATTTAATTTGCTTAAGTGTCAAGAATATAAACATGTATTCCTGACACCATAGTTGTGAAAACGCTATTCACCCAGGCTTTATGTGATAATCACTATGCCCCTTCCCTTTCATGACACTGTCAAAAAGGGACCAAGCATGGATGTCATTACAATTATGCCCCTCCCTGGAAAAATTCCTGTGGACGCTCATGCCCCCCTCCCTCACACCATCACCCCCCTACCTCACACCATTACCACACCTCGTTCACACCATTACCACCCCTCCTTCACACCATCACCCCCCTCCCTCTCACCATCACCCCCTCCCTCTCACCATCACCCCTCCTCACTCATATCATCACCCCCATCCCTCATAGCATCACCCCCTCCCTCATACCACCACCCCCATCCCTTTCACTATCACACCCACAGAAACCACATTGTATCATATTTGCCTTGCTTCATAACATCAATATCCATTATAAAAACAGGAAAAGGTGGGCATAGATAGTGAGCTGATTTGGTGGTGCAATGGGCCACTTGACTGGATTTGCACCCCAGGCCTAAGGCTGCCACCCCTTCCCTGGAAAGGTATGTATTTTTGCTCATGATACTATGATATGTAACAGTGTTGATGTTCCAGGAAGGATAAGCCAAATGGCAAATGATTTAGGTAAACTAGAAAAATAGTCAGAGTTGTGGTAGCTGACATTTAATGTGGATAAGTGCAAGATAATGCATTTTGGACGTAAAAACCCAAGGGCAGAGTACAGAATATTTGATAGAGTCCTAACCTCAGCATCTGAGGAAAGGGATTTAAGGGTAATTATTTCAGATGACTTAAAGGTAGGCAGACAATGTAATAGAGCAGCAGGAAATGCTAGCAGAATGCTTGGCTGTATAGGGAGAGGTATTAGCAGTAGAAAGAGGGAAGTGCTCATGCCATTGTACAGAACACTGGTGAGACCTCACTTAGAGTATTGTACGCAGTACTGGAGACAGTATCTCCAGAAGGATAATGATACTTTACAGAGAGTTCAGAGAAGGGCTACTAAACTGGTTCATGGATTGCAGGATACAACTTACAAGGAAAGGTTAAAGGATCTTAACATGTGAAGCTTGGAGGAAAGACGAGGCAGGGGGGATATTATTATTATTATTGGTATTTATAAAGCGCCACCTTGTTCCGCAGCGCTTTACAATAAAAGGGGAATTTACCAGATGAGACAATAGCAAAATGTAACTGTAACAATAGGTAGTTAAGGACCCTGCTCAAACGATCTTACAGTCTAGAAGAGGTGGGGTATAAAAACACAATAGGAAGGGTATTGAGGGAGACAGCAAATAGACATGGTGGGAAAGTAGCAGAACTGGAGGTGAGAGTGGAATGTGGCCCTATAGGAGAGAGCGAGAGGGAAGTTTGAGAGATAGACATTACTCTTGGAGGTCATAAGCAATCCTGAAAAGATGGGTTTTGAGGGACTTTTTAAAGGATTGAAGACTAGGGGAGAGTCTGATAGAGGGAGGCAGGCTGTTCCAAAGGAAAGGAGGATATGATAGAAACATTTAAATACATAAAGGAAATCAACACAGTAAAGGAGGAGACTATATTTAAAAGAAGAAAAACTACCACAACAAGAGGACATAAAATTAGAGGGGCAAAGGTTTAAAAATAATATCAGGAAGTATTACTTTACGGAGAGGGTAGTGGAAGCATGGAATAGCCTTCCAGCTGAAGTGGTAGAGGTTAACAAAGTAAAGGAGTTTAAGCATGCGTGGAATAGGCATAAGGCTATCCTAGCTATTAGATAAGGCCAGGGACTAATGAAAGTATTTAGAAAATTGGGCAGACTAGATGGACCGAATGGTTATCTGCCGTCACATTCTATGTTTCTATGTTCTATGTTTTTCTGTTTCTATGTTTCACACATTCTCCACACCAAAACATGCTTACATTCAAATGCACAAACACAAAGTATTTGGTTGGGCCTTGGAATGACACATCATGAAGTCAGTCGGGGTGTGGAAACAACAGAGGAGAACCTTGCAAAGGGGACGTTTAACTGAAAACTGGCAGCTGGACATTGTAGTGTCCAATAGGGAATTTAAAAGTGAAAAAAAATGTATACTGATACGGGTTAAAGTAACCCTTTACATTTTGAAAAGAGAACAAAGTTTGGAGATAAAGATGAAAACTACTATAAAATATAATTTTATATTTTTTATTAGGAAATTATCTCTAACCTTGGAAATTATATTTTCCAACACCCAAATTTCTTGTATTATTTATAATAAAAACACATTACAATAAAAACAATAGATACATTAACCCCTTAAGGACGGAGGACGGTTCAGGACCGTTATCGGCATTTTTGCGTTGCCGACCAGTGACGGTCCTGAACCGTCCTAACGGTCCAATGTACTTACCCGATCGCCATCGTTCCCCCGGTGGCGATCGGCGGTGCTCCCGTTGTGGGGAGACTGCCTGCAGCCCAGACAGTCTCCCCATGGCGAATTAGGACCCCTGAGGCCATGTGATCGCTCAACAGAGCGACCACATGGTCACAATAGGTGTCCATGTGTCTGCCTGCAGGGGGACTGTCTGTGCTGACAGGCAGTCTCCCTGCATGTGTAAAATCATAAACAAAAAATTAAGTTTAAGTTAATAAAAAAAAATATTATTATATATGTGTATATATATATATGATATATAGACATATATTATACCTATATAATATATGTCTATATATCATATATATAATGTCATGCTAAGTGTATTTTTATATTAATATGTACATATATTAATATAAAAATACACTTGTAATTAAATTACACACGTATATATAATATATATAATAACTATATATATTGTATATATATATATATTATTATAAAATACAAATAATAAGTAAATTAAATAAAATTAAAAAAATTAAAAATAATAATAAAAATGTGAAAAAAAATTACATATCTATACGAAATTTTATTCTAACTGTATTTTGATATTAATATATATATATTTATATCAAAATACACTTAGAATGAAATTGTATATATATATCTATTGCAAAAGAGTAATAAGCGCTCTCTTCTCAAGGGTGAGCAGCAGTTCACCAACAAGGTGTTCCCTCTACCTTGTGATAAATGGACAGATAAAATAGAAAGGTGAACAGCGCTAAAGATCAGAAAATGTACATACGTTTAGTAGAAGTACTGGCCAGCGGAGTAACTTAAAAAAAGAGAAACAAAAATACAAATAATGGTACAGTATGTATGAACGATATAATTCCACAAGAACAAAGGTGTTATATTCACACTCACACTTTGAGGAGCTATATCAGCTCGGTGTTAAGAGCCTGGACGGAATAATCCCCGTCTATGGATTTCTTGAGGTTCAAGACCGTTGGTGAATTTATAGGTGTAAGTATTCGTTATATGAAAAACAAGAGTAAAATACGCCACATGGTATAGTACGTAAATAAAAATATTGTAGTAAAAGTAGATGATCCTACTTGCATATACTAGAGCAGCGACCTGCTCTAGTTTGGAGAATTTCAGGTGGAATAATCCCCACCTCGGGATATAGTGGACCCAGGTATAGCAGCAAAGCAGTATTAGATAGGAAGGAGGACAAGAGAAATGACTGGATAGTTTAAAAAAAAAACCTATCCAGTCATTTCTCTTGTCCTCCTTCCTATCTAATACTGCTTTGCTGCTATACCTGGGTCCACTATATCCCGAGGTGGGGATTATTCCACCTGAAATTCTCCAAACTAGAGCAGGTCGCTGCTCTAGTATATGTAAGTATGATCATCTACTTTTACTACAATATTTTTATTTACGTACTATGCCATGTGGCGTATTTTACTTTTGTTTTTCATATAACGAATACTTACACCTATAAATTCACCAACGGTCTTGAACCTCAAGAAATCCATAGACGGGGATTATTCCGTCCAGGCTCTTAACACCGAGCTGATATAGCTCCTCAAAGTGTGAGTGTGAATATAACACCTTTGTTCTTGTGGAATTATATCGTTCATACATACTGTACCATTATTTGTATTTTTGTTTCTCTTTTTTTAAGTTACTCCGCTGGCCAGTACTTCTACTAAACGTATGTACATTTTCTGATCTTTAGCGCTGTTCACCTTTCTATTTTATCTATATATATATATATATGTATATATAAATAAATAAAAAGAATACGAACTATTCATATGTCCATATACAAAATTACATAAATAATTATATAAATATACACGTAGACTTCAAATATATAAATATGCATATATATTTAAATTATACGTGCGTATTTATGTAATATTTTTACATAATTAAGTTATTTTATTGATTGCAATTTAAGGGACCTGCCTGCCAACCCAGGCCGAAAGTCCAGAGAATTTAATTTGCTATCATTGTATTTTACCCTGTAACGTTCTACGACACCCTAAAACCTGTACATGGGGGGGTACTTTTTTACTCGGGAGACTTCGCTGAACACAAATATTAGTGATTCAAAACAGTAAAACATATCACAGCGATGATATTGTCAGTGAAAGTGACTTTTTTTGCATTTTTCACACACAAACAGCACTTTTACTGATGATATAATTGTTGTGATACATTTTCCAGTTTTGAAACACTAATATTTGTGTTCAGCAAAGTCTCCTGAGTACAACAGTCCCCCCATGTACAGGTTTTATAGCGTTTTTGAAAGTTACAGGGTCAAATATATGGGTCAAATATTTTTACATTGAAAATGGCCAGGTTGGTTACGTTGCCTTTGAGAGCGTATGGTCAGGGCCGCCATCAGGGGGTGACAACCATAACGGTTGTCACGGGCCCGGCGGCCCTAGGGGGCCCGGCCGCCCGGGCCCCACGTGTGGGGCCCATCGGGTGGCCCACACACTTAGGGCCACCCGATGGGCCCCCTCCTTCAGGGGCCCGGTCAGCGCTGTGGCCGTGGTATAGCGCGACCGGGCCCCTTTAAAAAAAAAAAGCAGCCGCAGCAAGTGCTGCTGGGAGGAAGTGGTTACTTCCTCCCAGCTCACTCCGCGCGGGAGGAACGCGCGCCCAGCCGTGAAGAGGGAGAGCCAGGCAGTGAAGAGGGAGACGCGCCGACTCCCATCATCCCCAGCCACCCTCCTGCAAAGAAAAGGTAAGAGACAGGAGGGTGGCTGGGAAATGAGCTGTGTGTGTGTGTGTCTGTCTGTATGCATGTATGTGTATGTATGTCTGTCTGTCTGTATGTATGTATGTATGTATGTATGTATGTCTGTCTATGTATGTGAGTGATTACTATGCCTATGCCTAAAAATGTTGAGAATAATAAATAAAAATAAGGATAGGAATAAAATAGGAATGAAGATAAAAATAAGAAGAAAATTAGAAAACAAAATGTGAAATAAGTAAAAAATAAGTGCTGTACCTATAAGTACTAAAATATTGCGGTAAGGAATAAAGGGGCAGTGATAGAGGTAGATGTAAAGTGGGTAATAGAAAAGAGGAAAGGGTGGGTGAAGATACAGGTCTGAGATATAAGTAATCCTTTCATGTATGTATGTGTATGTATGTCTATGTATGTATGTGTATGTATGTCTGTCTGTGTGTGTATGTCTGTCTGTGTGTGTATGTCTGTCTGTGTGTGTATGTATGTCTGTGTGTGTATGTATGTCTGTGTGTCTGTCTGTATGTATGTCTATGTATGTCTGTCTGTATGCATGCATGTATGTCTGTGTGTATATGTCTGTATGCATGTCTGTATGTATGAATGTCTGTATGCATGTCTATGTATGTCTGTCTGGATGCATGCATGTCTGTGTGTATGTATGTATATATGTGTGTGTATGTCTATGTTTGTATGTCTGTCTGACTGCATGCATGTATATGTATGTATGTCTGTCTGTATGTATGTCTGTGTATGTCTGCATGCATGTATGTCTGTCTGTATGTATGTCTATGTATGTATACATGTATGTCTGTATGTCATTATATATGTATATATGTATGTCTGTATGTCAGTATGAATGTATGTCTGCATATCATTATGAATGTGTGTATGTGTGTATGGATGTCTGTATGCATGTATGTCTGTCAGTATGTCTGTATATATGCATGTATGTCAGTCTGTATGTATGTCTGTATGCCATTATGAATGTATGTGTGTATGGATGTCAGTGTCTGTATGTCTATCAGTATGTATGTATGAATGTGTGTGTATGTATGTCGGTGTCTGTATGTATGTATGTTTTTTATGTCCTCATGCATGTGTGTCTGTATGTATGTGTCTGTCTGTCGCTATGTATGCCTGTGTGTATGTCTCAGTATGTGTGTGTCAGTATGTATGCCTGTATGCATGTGTGTCTGATTCAGTATGTGTGTCTGTTGGTATGTATATGTGTCCTTTTGTATCAGTGTGTGTGTTTGTGTCTGTGTGTGTATTCCTGTGGGCGGTATTTGGAGGCGGGGCCCAGACCCCGAGCTGAGTTAGGGGCCCCAAAATTTCTGGTGGCGGGCTTGCGTATGGTAGCCCAGGAATGAGAATTACCCCCATGATGGCATACCATTTGCAAAATAAGACAACCCAAGTTATTGCAAATGGGGTATGTCCAGTCTTTTTTAGTAACCACTTAGTCACAAACACTGGCCAAAATTAGCGTTCAATTTAGTTTTTTACTTTTTTCACACACAAACAAATATGAACGCTAACTTTGGCCAGTGTTTGCGACTAAGTGGCTACTAAAAAAGTCTGGACATACCCCATATTGAATACCCTGGGTTTTCTACTTTTAAAACAATATGTACATGTGGGGTGTTATTTAGCGACTTTTGACAGATAATCGTGTTACAATGTCACTATTGATACATTTTAAAAGTGTATGTTTTGAAACCGCAATATCCTACTTGTACTTATAGCCCTATAACATGCAAAAAAATAGCAAAACGCATGTAAACACTGGGTATTTTTAAACTCAGGACAAAATTTTGAATCTATTTAGTAGTTTTTTTCATTCGCTTTTGTAGATGAGTAAAAGATTTTTCACATAAAAGTAAAAAAACATGTATTTTTTTCAATTTTTCATCATATTTTTTCATTTTTTTTTAAATTAAATTACATGAGATTATATAAATAATGGTATGTAAAGAAAGTCCCTTTTGTCCTGAAAAAAAACAATATATAATTTGTATGGGAACAGTAAATGAGAGAGCGGAAAATTACAGCTAAACACAAACACCACAAAAGTGTAAAAAGATGCCTGGTCGCAAATGTACAACATCGCAAAAACAGTCCGGTCCTTAAGGGGTTAATATTAATCTATTTAATCTCTTTTTGGGCAATTTTAAAATACTCATCTTCCTAAATTATACTGACAAAGAGGTTGTGAAACACATTTACTTATTGACTTATTGACTACTAATACCTGAATTGATATACATAGCACCATCTTCTTCACGAAGGACACTTTTATAACCATATTTTAGGATAACTTGTTCGAGGGCATTTAAGATTTTTTTCTCCAATTAAATCTTTCTTCTGCTGACCTCCACCCCACCTGACCCCAAGTTGACCTTAACTATTACATCTGTGTCTTATGTATTTGCATGTCATTTATTGACTGATAGTGGTGGCCTTTATTTTGAAAAACAAATTCTTAATCACTTGCCCTTTAGTATATCACTTCTCCGTTTCAATGTCATTTTAAAATTGGATTTCAGGATACGTAGGATCCCTTTTATCTAAGATGCCAATTTCCGTCCTCATTCTACCCCTCGCTGTACTAACAGTCTGTTTAAATGCATTGTTCTCAAACCTTTATTTAAGTGGATATGTGTATTGATTACCTATGTATCATCATTTTGCCACATCATCAGAAGTAAATAAGTAGAGAGAAGAAAGCGAAATCATATAGGGGATTAATGAGATGGAAAGTATATATTTTATTGTTGTGATAATATTTATTTTCTGCACAAAATTTACACAATACATATATTATAAAATATTCTAATAGCGTGCTTAAAAACACATTTTATGAAACAGATAGATAGACATTGTCCCTAAATTTCCTAAATGCTTCTTAAACACATAAAAATAAGAGACAACAATAAACAAAATGGATTATATAGATACATGTGGTTTCGCCCAACGTATTATTATATTTTAAAAGCAACAATATGCTTATGGGATCAAAGAGTATGCAAATATACTATCTAACACCTTTGGGACTCATACTCTGCAAATAAATCAAGTGTGTATGAAACTATCTAAATAAAATTTAGATGTAAAGCAAACCCAATGAAATCAGACACAAAATTAAGAAAAGGGATATAAAGTATATGTATATTTTGTTTTAATTATGTGGACATTATATCCATGTAACAAACTCTCCGTCCTACGTGAGTTTGCCAGGAGCTCCTGGAGGAGCCTGCTTGCCAGCCTCCTGCCCACAGACTATGGGCCCTGCAGGGAAACCTTTTAAAAAAGACTTTAACTGGCTTGGATGGTGTGATTCTTCTCTTCTGTTCGGGAACCGAACAGCCGCACAAACTATGGACCACTCGGGAGCTTGTTAAGCCTTTACATTGTAATGATCCTAACCGCAGTATGTATAATAAATACCAATAGTCTTTTATTTCAGCTACCAATTATGGTGTTAGATTTATATGTATATACTGTGTACATTTGCACAGTGCACAAGAGTGCAAATTAGAAGGTTACTGTTGCTACCTTAAAGGCACAGCAAGCGCATACGTTCAGAGCCATAACGTCTAAAAGGCTCTTGATTTGTGAGCATTAATTTCTCTAATTTTTAGAGTGTTAATTAGTTTTTTTTAACAATATTGCACTATTACGTATTTCTCTGTTTATATTTTTTTTCCGGTTATATATGAGCAACGCCCCACATTATAAGGGTAAGCCTTCTGTCTAGCGCTGCACTATTCCACTGTGTGTGAGTTAAGGGGATTATCATCTAAACTTAGTTTTCACACAAAGTGGTGTCTATGTATATATCTGTTTTTCTGGGTTAATAGGAGGACCCTAAGAGTGCTACAGCTGCTGATAATTAAATTTATATCACACCCCAAGTATTAAGCGCCTCAATTCACACGTATAAGAAAAACTGTGTTTTTTCTTTTCTTTGTTTTGCAGTGTTATAAGTGTTTGTCTGGGTGGCCGCATTTCCTATTGACCATCACAAGGTGGTGGCCATCTTGTTCGCACAAACTAGAGTTCACTCTCCACTAGACCATCAGGGATGGCAGTAGCACGGTCCCCCCCCCCCCCCCCTACATAAGGTAAAAAGGGAAGGGGGATACTAACTAATTTGCCCCCCACCTCCACAATCCCTCCAAACACACAGCACACACACACAGCACCCTCACACACACACAGCAACCCCCCCACACACACAGCACCCCCACACACAGCACCCACAGACATACAGCACCCTCACACACATGCACACAGCACCCACATGCATACAGCACACAAACAGCACCCACACACACAAAGCCCCTACACATACACAGCACCCACACACATACACAGCACCCACACACATACAGCACCCTCACAAACACACACACACAGCACCCTTACAAACACACAGCACCCTAACACACAGCACACTAACAGCACCCTCACAAACAGCACCCTCACAAACACACAACACACACAGCACACAAACAGCACCCTCACAGCACCCTCACACACACACACACATCACACAAACCGCACCCTCACACCACACACTAACCAGACCCTAACAAACACACACACACAAACACCCTCACACACACACAGCACACTACCAGCACCCTCACAAACACGCACACTACCAGCACCCTCACACACAGCACCCTTACACACACACAAACACACAGCACCCTCACACCACCCTCACACAGCACACTAACAGCACACACATACAGCAGTGTATGTGTGTGTGTGTGTATATATATATGTATATGTGTGTGTGTGTGTGTGTGTGTGTGTATATATATATATATATATATATACAAAATATGATTCTTGGCACTCACCCTTTCATGTAAATAATCAAATTTTTTGCCTAGGTGCAATCCCACATTGAAGATATATAAACAAAAATAAAGAGATGCACTCTGAGGACTTGAGAAAGTGCAAAAATGGAGTTTATGAGTTAAATCTCTTTGTTTATGAACCCTAGTCACACCTCCCTGCATGTGACTTGCACAGCCTTAAATAAACACTTCCTGTAAAGAGAGCCCTATTTAGGCTTTCTTTATTGCAAGTTCTGTTTAATTAAGATTTTCTTATCCCCTGCTATGTTAATAGCTTGCTAGACCCTGCAAGAGCCTCCTGTATGTGATTAAAGTTCAATTTAGAGATTGAGATACTGATACCGGAGAAACTGACGGAAGCCAAGCACAGAGAGATGGACACAGGTTTCTTCAGGAAGGAAGAGATTCTTTATTGGATCACCGATCGGGACTCAGAGGGACTAGCGTCACCAAAATACAGCAAAGTCTGAGCCCCGGACAATAGTGCAGGCTCCTTATATAGGCATATAACTCCTCCCATATTAAGCTCCACCCGCACATTCCCTTGACCAATCAACACAAATAAGAATTAACTTCCTGTTTGACCGCATGGCTTGTCCAGCACAATGGAGGAGGGGGAATACTATATCCTGTATTCTTGCACATGCTCCGTACACTACTGATCGTATCTTGCCTCGTGCAACCAACTGAGCGATACGTCAGCATATGCACGTACACATGCCACGTGGTAATCTCGGCCTACTAAATTTATTTTTACCGAGATTCCACCACATTCCCCCCTTTGATGCCTCTTGATATTTTACAATTACTTGAGGCATCACATAACCTTAGTTTTGCTTACACCGCAAGTTACCTTGAACCAGACCAGACTTATCTTATGATGTGAATCTTTTAACACTCATCTTCCTGCATTGGTTCTCCCTGATCTAAAGCCTTATACTTATATATCGCCATTATCTGTGCAGCAGCCTTCCTCTCTGCTATACTTCCTATCAGGCTTTGCACAGACCTAACTACTAAGGGTATAAGACACGGTAGGAGTAGACACAACAGTAAAATCAGTAGGACTCCACCTACCACTGCCTTAAGCCCTCCAAACCATTCATACCAGCTACCAAACCAACTACTTGGATTGTACCCTTTCCATACCTGAGTAGGCACATGCGCTAGTTTAACCATATGGCTAGTAAGCTCAGCTATTGCTTGCCCTTCGTCGTCTATTTGAAGACAGCAATTGCTTAGGTTAAACTTCCCACATACACCTCCCTCTACTGCCAAAAGGTAATCCAAGGCTAATCTATTTTGGTAGACTGCTGTCCTCATCCTGGTGTTATGCTTCGCTAGAAGATTGAGCGCTTGTGATGTCTCATTAGTGATAATCTCAACCACCGCCTGTAATCTTATAATACGGTTGAGCATATAAATAGGGGTTCTATAACCAAAAGTACCATCCTCAGCCCACGTGGCTGGCCCATAATAGTCTATGATACGCTGGGGAGGCCATTCATTATCTTCCCAGGTGCCTATCTCTATGGGTCCCCTTTTCTTCCTATGATTCACATCATACACTTTAACACCTAAAGTCTCACCTGTTTCAATCGGTAACAAGAAGAAGGATGGTTTGAGCATACCCAACACACATGCCCCTTCCCAGTCCTGTGGCAGCTCCGAGTAGGCTTTCTTACCACAGATCCAGTACAAATTTGCTGGGGCTCTCCAGGTAGATGTGATGGATAGATCAAACCACACATCCTTTAAATTGGCATATCTAGCAAACGGGTTAGATGGTTCTGAGACATTTGAAGCCGACCACCAAGTTGTATTCTTTGTATCATCATCATAAGCTTTCTGCCCTAGACAAGTTAATTCTCCTACAGAAGTATTATACATTATTCCTTTCCTTGCTATGCAAACATAACCTATGATGGAGGTCTTTAATCTCCACTCAGATTTACCTCTAACACTCATATGATAATCGGCTTGTGTAGATATTAGTTGGTCAACTGCCTCAGAACCGGACATTACCTCCTTTGCTTCCCAAGGCCATTGGTCTCCCATGTTAGTACCTCCACACACATAGCAGTTGGTAACATTAAGACTACCGGCAATACTTTCAGCTAAATCGATGAACAGGTTTTTAGCATTATGGGGGATCTTATTATCTATGCTCATCTCTTCATAAAAGGAATGGTATACTTGATGAGTCTGGGAGGATACCGTATCAGTCTCTATCCCTATAAACAATAATGTCCCAGGATCTAAACCCGTCCCGTATATCTGAAACCCAAATAAATTGCCATACTTATCTAAGAACTTGTCGGGGTTATTAATAAGTATATGGACTGGGTTACATTCCATAGACTTACAATATGGGCTAGTCGGCAACTTAGTCACTATCATGTCTTTGTCTACTGTCTGTCCCCAAGTCGCCCACCCCACACAAGACCAATATGGACAGAAGTTATAGTCTTTATTTGGGCATCTAGGACTCACATATTTATTTTTGCTACTGGGACAAATGTATTTATCGTTAGACCCATACGTCCTCTCCCATCTAAGATCCCCACATACATTCCACGGCTTTCTACCACTCGATATCGCTTTACACGCATCAAATAGCAGAACACCCGAAGAATGTACGGATTCTAACACCGTCTTATTAATTAGGGCCCCCTGAGGATCTCCATTCCTGAGAGTCAACCAAATTGTACGAGGCTGATACTCCGGACTGAAGCACTTAGGTTCTCCTACTCCTAAATGGCACACACTATAATCTATATTTAAGTATCTACATCTCGATACATCTCCTTTACACTCGTATTGTGAATGCCAGATTAGGGTTTGGGAAATATGGTTACCTGTTCTCGTAGTCTTAATGCATACCTCACAGCTAGGAGTGTCGGTACCTCTACCTTCCTGAATATAAAAACACATGTAAATAAACACAATCAAAAGCACATCTTTCGCCGTCATCCTCAGTCTTCGTCCGTGCGATGGAACCTCAGCTTCCAGGATGTGAGGGCTGCAGGGAATGGAGTCCTGCTCGTCTTCACAGGTGTCCCTTCGAGACTTTCCTGGCTTATACACTATGTGATGGTAAGCGGACAGGCTTTATTATGGCCTTCTCACTCACACCTGTAACAATAAAATTTGTAATCCACAATAATTCCTCGTTACTCCGACTGAGTAGTGCGTTTCAACCGGATCTTGCAGGGATTCTCTGGATCTGCTGTAACTTGCCAAGAATCGACTGCTGCTGGTTTAACCCTGGAGTGATGTATCCACGGAGTCACTTCTGCTACTTTTATCGCTGTAGGGGTAGACAAAAGAACAACATAAGGACCTCTCCACTTGGGCCCTAACGGTACATTATTCCACTCTTTAATCCACACTTGGTCTCCTGGATGATAACTATGAACAGGGGGATAAATATTCACAGGTAATCTATCTTGTACCCATTTCTGTACCTCCTCCATAGTCTTACCCAACTCTACAACCTGCTGCCGGGTAATTCCTTCTCCCAACTGACTCAAGTCCCCCCTTAAGTTACCAAGTACGGGAGGTGGTCGCCCATACATAATTTCAAAAGGAGAGAGGCCCATCCTTCTGGTAGGGGTACTGCGGATTCGCAATAGAGCTATAGGTAAGAGAACGTTCCACTTAAGTTGGGTTTCCTGACACATTTTAGCCAACTGGTTCTTTATAGTTCTATTCATTCTCTCTACCTTACCAGAACTCTGGGGTCTATATGCAGTATGAAGCCTCCACTTTATACCAAGCATATGAGTCAGTTGTTGTAGGCACTGGTGAACAAAAGCTGGACCATTGTCCGATCCTATAGAACAGGGTAGTCCATATCGGGGTATTATTTCTCGTAGCAGGAATCTCACAACTTCTCCTGCTTTCTCTGTACGAGTAGGACATGCTTCTACCCAGCCTGAATAGGTGCACACAATTACCAGCAGGTAACGATGTCCACCCGATTTAGGCATCACTGTAAAGTCTATTTGTAGATCGGACATGGGGAGTCCCCCCATAAACTGGACTCCTGGTGGCTTTACTGGTCCTTGTCTTGCATTATTCTTAGCACACGTTACACATCTACGTACAATGGCCTGAGTCAAGTTGGACAATCTTGGTATGTAGAAATGTTTTCTAAGAGATTCTTCAGTACTGTCTCTCCCAGAATGTGTCCCGTTGTGATAATTTTGGACAATTTCTACCGCTAGCGATGCTGGTATAACTATTCTTCCATCTTCTAGCTGATACCACTTGTTCTCCAGATACTTTCCCGGTTCAGTCTTTAACCACTCCTCTTCTTGAGCTGTATAAACTGGAGTCCATTGAGACAGTGGGGTTGGTATTAGAGCAGCTATATGCCCCACATACTCCTGTCTTCCTGATTCAGCAGCACGCTTAGCTGCACTATCTGCCATCCGATTTCCCTTGGTTACATCACCATCTCCTCTCAGATGCGCTCGACAATGTATGATACCGACTTCTTTCGGCTCCCACACTGCTTCCAATAGTTGTAGGATTTCAGCTGCGTATTTGATTTCTTTGCCTTCTGAATTCAGTAGTCCTCTTTCTTTATACAAAGCTCCGTGGGCATGAGTGGTTAAGAACGCATACTTAGAGTCCGTATAGATATTCACTCTTAAACCTTCAGCCAATTGTAACGCTCGTGTTAGTGCTATTAATTCTGCCTTTTGTGCTGATGTTCCTTTCGCCAGTGGCCGAGCTTCTATCACCTTGTCTATTGTTGTCACTGCATATCCTGCATAGCGGATCCCTTCTTTTACATAACTACTGCCGTCGGTATAATATTGAACATCGGGGTTCTGGATGGGAAAATCACGAAGATCTGGTCTACTTGAGAATACTTCATCCATTACTTCCAAACAATCATGTTGACTTTCAGTAGGTTGTGGCAAAAGGGTAGCTGGATTTAAGGTGTTTACAGTCTCTAAATGCACTCTTGGGTTTTCACACAACATTGCTTGATACTTGGTCATACGGCTGTTACTAAACCAATGATTTCCTTTGTAATCCAACAACGTCTGTACTGCATGTGGGACTCGTACATAAAGTTCTTGACCCAGAGTGAGTTTATCGGCTTCAGCTACTAGCAGGGCGGCTGCAGCTACGGCTCTTAGACAAGGTGGAAGTCCGCTGGCCACTGCATCCAATTGCTTAGACATGTAGGCAACAGGTCTTTGCCATGATCCCAAGTACTGTGTCAATACTCCCACAGCCATTCTTCTTTGCTCGTGTACATATAAGTAGAATGGTCGTGTGTGATCAGGTAGACCTAATGCTGGGGCACTCATCAAAGCCTTCTTCACATCTTCAAATGCCGTTTGCTGTTCTTGGGTCCATAAGAAGGGGTCGTGCTCTGTACCTTTGATAGCTGCGTACAGAGGTTTTGCTAGTATCGCATAGCTGGGAATCCATATCCTACAGAAGCCTGCTGCCCCCAAGAATTCTCGCACTTGTCTTCTATTCTTGGGTATTGGTATTTGGCAGACAGCTTCTTTTCTCTCTGGCCCCATAATCCTTTGACCTTCAGAGATATGGAATCCCAGATACTTGACAGTTGGCAAACACAACTGAGCCTTCTTTCTAGACACCTTGTATCCTGCCTTCCAGAGAATGTGTAGTAGATCGTGCGTTGCTTGCTGACAAATTTCTTTTGTAACTGCTGCTATCAACAAGTCATCTACATATTGTAACAAGACACACTCTCCTGGGATGGACTCGAAATCCAGTAGATCTTGACTTAGGGCTGAGCCAAATAGGGTAGGTGAATTTTTAAACCCTTGGGGCAGTCTTGTCCAAGTCATTTGGCGTTTTGAGCCCGTTACAGCGTTCTCCCATTGGAAAGCGAAAATACATTGACTTTCTGCGGCAATTCGGAGGCAAAAGAAGGCATCTTTGAGATCTAAGACTGTGAAGTAAGTAGCCCCGCCCGGAATTAAAGCGAGCAGGTTATATGGATTGGGTACAACTGGATGTATACTAACAACCGCATCATTGACTGCTCTTAAGTCCTGCACAGGTCGATACTCATCTGTACCGGGCTTTTGAACAGGCAGCAATGGGGTGTTCCAGGGGGAAGTACAGAATTTTAGGATACCATACCGTATGAACTTATCCAGATAGGATTGGATGTTCTTCTTAGCCTTCTGCGGAATGTGATATTGTCTTAGGCTCACTGGATAAACCCCATGTTTCAGTTCAATTTTTATTGGTGGAATATTGCGGGCCAGTCCTGGTGGGTTGTTCTCTGCCCAAACTCCTGGTATGTTAAACAATGTCTCATCACTCCTAGGGTTTTGGCTAGTCAACACTGTATAAAGTCGCCACTCTACTTCCTTTGGTACGGATAAAGTCATAATACCTGAAGGTCCATTAAACTTCAAGGATGTTGTTCCATTTGGTAGGAATGTAATCTGCGCTTGTAATTTTGATAGCATATCACGTCCCAGCAATTGGACTGGACATTCAGGCATATAAAGGAATTGGTGTTTTACTACGTGGCCTCCCAATGTACAGAGTCGACTTTTAAGAACCGGTCTTTCAGCACTTCTTCCAGTTGCTCCTATCACAGTAATAGTCCTTCCAGATGGAGGAGCAACTAGATTAGTCACCACTGAATGTTCAGCACCAGTGTCGATCATGAACGCACTCCTTTTCCCCCCTATTGATACATCGACCATAGGCTCCGCTCGACCAAGGGGGATGGAGCCCGGTCGGTATCAATAGTCCTCCATGACCGTGTCAGCCAATCCTACGAAGTCCCTACCTTCTCTATCGCGGGACCTTTGCGCTGCTGGAATATACCTGTCTTCCCTAACACTTCCTCTGTTCCCATTACTCCCTCTATAACCATTACTCCCTCCGGGACCTCCTCTACCTCTCGCTCTGCCTCTAAAGTTTCCGTAGCCTGCCCTGGGTTGGTCTCTCTCGTACTGCTCTCTTTGCGGACATTCGTTCCTCCAATGCCCTTCTTCCTTGCAATACGCGCACTGATCCCTACTCAAAGGCTCTCTACTCCATCTATTATTGCCTCTATCTGGGCCCCGTTTATCTACGCCTGCGATTGCTACCGCTAGCATATCAGCCTTTTTACGCATCTTGCGCTCTTCCTCTTTCTTATTTTCTGTATCCCTGTTCATATAAACCTTATTTGCTACCTCCATTAGTTGGGTGATGGACATACCTGCAAACCCTTCTAACTTTTGTAGCTTGCGCTTAATATCTCCGTAAGCTTGGCTGACAAAGGCGGAGTTAACCATTCGGGAATTATCTGCGTCTTCCGGATTAAAGGGGGTATACAAGCGGTATGCCTCCAATAATCGGTCATAAAAGACACTGGGCGCTTCATCGCTTTTCTGAATCACCTCAACTGTCTTCGACATGTTAATGGCTTTCTTTCCTCCGGCTTTCATGCCAGCAATTATAGCGTCTCTATAGGCTCTGAGTTGAACCATATCAGCACCATTTACGTTCCAATCGGGATCAGTGTTGGGATAGTGTGTTGCGGCCCATGCTGCTGGATTAGCTTGGTTCAAAGCACGGGCTCTATCTTCTAATGCTTTAATGGCTGCTTGATTTATTCTTGTCCTTTCCTCATTGTTAAATAAAGTCATTAGTAACTGCTGGCAATCAGCCCATGTCGGATTATGCGTCTGTACTATTGAGGTGAACAGATCAGTCATGGCTTGTGGTTTCTCAGTATACGAGGAATTATGGGTCTTCCAGTTTAAAAGGTCGGTAGTGGTAAATGGGACATATACGAAGACTGGGTCAGCGTGTGCCATTTGACCTGCGGCATCGATATAAGCTGACCCGGGATTTAGGCGAAGAGGCATCTGATAGTGCTTTAATTGTTGGGTACCAGTCAACTGTCGGGTTTGGATAGGGCTACGTAGAGAGGCGTCAGTCATGGGTTCCGGTCGGGGAGAGATAGGGTATGGGGATGTGGGAGGTTGGTTTTGGGAAAAGGTGGTAAATAGAACACTTCGGGCCGAGCTAGATGAAGCTTGACCGGAAGTCTGAAGTGGCGCCAAATCAGGATATTCGTTTTTAATGGGGGTGGGTTCTGGTTCCGGAAGGGGAGATTTAGTACGAGGGGGTGTGGATCCTGTACTGGAGGAGGAAGCGGAAGTGGATGAGGGTAATGAGGGGAGGGGTGCAGGACTTCCTGCGTTTGCGTCACTTCCTCTTAACGGAAAGTAAGGGGGCGGCAAAGGGATCTCGGACTCAGGGGGCGTGTCCAAAATGGGCCTAACACCAGTCCTAGTGGACGAACAAGTCCTAGCTACCATGAGGCGACACTGCTCCTCGTGGCATGTCTGGAGCCATTTTGGCGAGTCATTTACGGCCTGTCTCCAACAGTCAATATAAGGAAACTGGCCGTAAAGTTCAGGCCTACCTGATACAGCCACGTGTAAGCGCTGTACCAGAGTTGGATCCAAACTGCCACGTGGCGGCCATGCCGCAACCAAAGTAGGCCACTCCCTAGTACATAAAGTGACCAAACGTACAGGAGACATCTTTACCCCAAAATCACAAACCTTGAATCCCTTTTTAAAATTCTTAACCATACATCCTAAGGGATCCGGAATCGTTGACTGCGACGCACCCATATTTAACAATGGAACGTCGTCGACAACGATTACTATACACGCGTACTATTCAACAGTCACACCCGTTTCCTCTGGCAACAGCACCACGTGGTACGGTTACCAAGTGAAACGTACACAATAACAATAAACACTCAGGGAATTCCCGTACACACACAGCTGTTACACCAGTCACTATATAATCAATATTATGCCCTTTGGCGTAACTATACAGTCACCCACGCTATAATTCTCTATATACGAATTACCCGTCTATAACACACCCCAGTAACATCGTCTTTTACAAATAGCGGTTACAGTACGGTTAGCATAGGTCAAAGCACAAGTTAAGGTCACAATACAATTATTAGTGGTTATGGTGTTAAAACATGCAATTGACGACAATGATTAGTACTTATATACAGTGTCAGTAAATATACAGGGTTATGGTACCGTGCACTATAATACAGCAACACACTATTAACACTCTCGCTAGACCGCTGAGCTCGCGCTATCTAACAAGATATACACTTTACTAAACAATCGCTAACACATTTACAATTCCCAACTAAACTATTGGCCAGTACCTTGAATGGACTACCTAAAAACAATCTACATACGTTTTGGTTAGCCACACTGCCCAATCACCACATATATAGCGAGCTAGAGAACCGAATTTACACAGGCGCCTCTTAGTCGTACTATCAAAAGTCTAGTGGGTTCCAAATTTACACGCCTTCCCACTTAGCCCAGATAGGATGAGAACTAGCGAACCGAATTTACACAGGCGCCGCTTAGTCTCCCGGTCCCTCCGACCTAGCGAACGTAATATACACCCTAGAACGCTAGTCTAGACAAGACACCGGTGTCCGGCTAGGGCTATTTACACCAGGACCCCGCCTGACTAACCAAATCAAACGGTCTGACTAAAGAGCGTTCGATCGAGCGGTGCGCCTTCGCTCCTTCCCTCCGACAGAGGGGGCAGATACAGATTCAAAAACCCCTTTGGGCCTACCGCACTAGCGGGTCCTGCCGTCTAAAACAGCAGTTGTCTTACCTCCTCGTTCCTGAACCTGAGTTCACACTCATCGACGGGGACACCCCAGCACTTCTCACGTAGAGGCCGATGATCTCCTGGACAACAGACCAGTGGCGCCGAGACGAAGGGAGGTCCACGCAGAAGTTCAGGGGTGCAGCCGTAGAGAACGTGGGCAAAGATAGACCGTCTCACGCCTCTGCCTCTCAGCTACCGTTGAACGATGAGCTTCCCGGCCAATGCACCAAATGATACCGGAGAAACTGACGGAAGCCAAGCACAGAGAGATGGACACAGGTTTCTTCAGGAAGGAAGAGATTCTTTATTGGATCACCGATCGGGACTCAGAGGGACTAGCGTCACCAAAATACAGCAAAGTCTGAGCCCCGGACAATAGTGCAGGCTCCTTATATAGGCATATAACTCCTCCCATATTAAGCTCCACCCGCACATTCCCTTGACCAATCAACACAAATAAGAATTAACTTCCTGTTTGACCGCATGGCTTGTCCAGCACAATGGAGGAGGGGGAATACTATATCCTGTATTCTTGCACATGCTCCGTACACTACTGATCGTATCTTGCCTCGTGCAACCAACTGAGCGATACGTCAGCATATGCACGTACACATGCCACGTGGTAATCTCGGCCTACTAAATTTATTTTTACCGAGATTCCACCACAATACAATTATTTAAGGTAAATTACATCTGTTTGAAAGTGAAACCAGTTTTGTTTTTCATGCAGGCTCTGTCAATCATAGCCAGGGGAGGTGTAGCTAGGGTTGCATAAACAGAAACTAAGTTATTTAACTCCTAAATGACAGTGAATTGAGCAGTGAAATTGCAGGGGAATGATCTATACACTAAAAATGCTTTATTTAGCTAAAGTAATTTAGGTGACTATAGTGTTCCTTTAACCTAAATGTTTGTTTATATGTATGTATACATACAAAACAAGGGTTTGGCTGCACTCACCTAAACACCAGGGGTGCTGCTGGGGGCCAATAAGTACAGTAAAAATGAAAATCCAGCGCACTCACTTATCTACTAAACAGTTATTTTAGTGCTGAACAATTTTGTTAGTTTTATTAAAAACACCTAATCTAGGCAAAAAAATTATGTAACTAAACCCCCATTATTTTTTTCCTAGATTAGGTGTTTTTGATAAAACTAACAAAATTGTTCAGCACTAAAATAACTGTTTAGTAGATAAGTGAGTGCGCTGGATTTTCATACATACACACACACACACACACACACACACAGCGTGTGTTTGTGCTTTAGGGTGCACATCCTAATGCAATAGGCTGTGCGCGCCTATGCCTGTGACTGTGTGATGTTGCCTGTAACCATGTGTGTGACTGCCTGTGACTGTGTGCATGTGACTATCTGCCTGTGACTGTGTGATGCTGCCTGTAACTGTGTGTGTGACTGCCTGTGATCGTTTGTGTGTGACTGTGTGCCTGTAACTGTGTGTGTGCGTGACTGTCTGGCTACGACTGTGTGTGTGTGTGTTTAACTCTCTGCCTGAAACAGTGTGTATGACTGCCTGTGACTGTCTGCATGTGACTGTGTGCGTGTGACTGCCTGCTTGTAACTGTGTGTGTCTATCTGCCTGTAACTGTGTGTGAGCGGGTGCAGGGATTTTGTAGAAGGGGCAGGGGTTTTGTATTGGGACAGGGGTCTTGTATAAGGTGGGCTGAGCAGGGGATTTGTGGAAGGGGAGTGCAGGTATTTTGTAGAAGGGGGCAGTACAGCGGTTATGTAGAAGGGGGCTGACAGGGGTTTTACAAAGTTTACAAATTTATGCAATACATTAAAAAAATGTGTAGGTGTTATTTTATTTCACTTCAAAGGGTGGGGTGGGAGCGGGTGCCAAACACAGGATCTGCCCCACGTGCCACATGCTCTGTGTACGCCCCTATGTATGGAAAGATGTTACAAGATTACACATCAAAGATTCACTGTATCAATTTATGAAGCAGAAGCATTGTAAGCTGTGAAACAGAAACATTAATCACAGACATTCAAACCTGTAACTATGGAGACTTAATATAATACTAACCAGGTCTACGCTGATTCAAAAATAAAAAGCGAATAAACAAAAAAAACCAAATACACAATTTCAAATATTTAATGCAAACGTACGGAAAAATTAAAATGAAAGTAAATGAGCATATAACTGAAATAAAAAAAAAATAATAAAAAAGAATGGCTGTGATAGATTAAGAAGTGAATATGGTAAAAGAGTCAACGGCCACAGCTTTATTATTCCAACATATCAACTCAGCCAGCTTTTATCACCACCTGTCGGCTGTTGGGGTGACTACCCAACAGACAGATATACCGGATAATTCCAAGAGTCCGTACAGTCTGCCTTCTGCCATCAGCCCTGGCAGCTGCGACTCCCCAAAGCCTTGTCTTGCATTACTTGCGCTGGCCAGGACCTCCGCCACCGCAGTGCCGACCCTGATCTCCATTTGTTGGCATCGCGCCCCCCGCAGACAGCGCCGTTTCAATCCCACCTTGGATACCCACGTTAAGTATATCCAGCCCAATCGGATTCAGATGAACCTCATCAGCCCTCATTAAACTCCGGTTGTCCCCTTCCAACTCCGTGTGTCGAACCGACACACCGCCAAGGCATCGACCAAACCTCGGAAACGCAACATTAAACTTCCGCCTAGCCCTCTCCAACCCTTTTGCATGCGGCAAGGCTTGCCAGCACGGACGGGGGACAATCTCTGACCACACCAAACAACACTCTGCAAATAATGTCATGCACCGAGTCAAGTCCCGTCGTACATCGTGTATTAAATCCACCGTACTTACCCCCCCTAGGTTATTACCCCCTGCATGGATTACAATGACCACCGACCCAGACACAAACCTGCTGAGAGAAACGCACTCCGGGTAGATTTGGCACCATGACAGACCCCGGATACCCCTCCAAGGAACCCTTGCTAACTCAGCTGGGATCCCCAAATTTTGACCATAGGAACGTGACTCTGCCCGTCGAGCAGCCCAATAGATGAAAGAGTGTCCTACAATCCAAACATACCGGGAAGAACACCCTAAAACAGAGGACAAGTTACAGTAAATGAGGCCGCACGTACAGCTGATACCTACGAGATGACCATCTACCCAAGCGCTGCACCTGCGACCCCGAATATCCCAAAACACTAGCCTGAGTGGCTGCTCCGATCCTAAATGAATGAGGAGAGAAACCGGTTGGATCCCGACCACAATACTGCAACGCCTTACCCAGCATCGATGCGAACTGAAAACGCGTCAACGGAGACCCCTCCGTATGAACCAGCAAGGCCACAGACGACGGTCGAATGGCCAGATACTGACCAAACAGCCACACCGGGCACAACATCCCACC
Source organism: Pelobates fuscus (assembly GCF_036172605.1). Taxonomy (NCBI): domain Eukaryota; kingdom Metazoa; phylum Chordata; class Amphibia; order Anura; family Pelobatidae; genus Pelobates; species Pelobates fuscus. The sequence goes on along the minus strand of NC_086317.1, from coordinate 63,859,952 downwards.
AGTACGCCCCACTCACAACCACATGCCTCTTGCTGACTGATCCGTCTTAGACCTACGGATATGCAAGTCCACAAACATATCAGACCAGCGGACATCCGACAGCAGTAAAGGGGGAATTGCCCACCGGGAAGGGGCCGCCAGCTCCCCCACCCTAAGCGCGCCAAAGAAGCAAAAGGAGAATGCCACCTGAAACAGCAGACACTCACCTGGTGATACACAGACGGCCCGAAGAGCTGCCAACAATTGACCCAGCAAGTCGAAGGAGATCGGCCGACGTCTGTCCGGACCTCTCCGACTCCTCAAACCTTGCATAACCCTCTGTAAGCAAAACTCTCTGGTGATGTCCCTCCAACCAAGAAACCGAAACAGGAAAGACAGGGCAAACAACGCCTTGTCTGCCGCCGAACAAGACCTACTATTAGCGAGTAACGCATCCAGATACCTTAAAGTGATCTACACCCGGGCCGCCTCAGATGACAGCCGCACTGACCCATCCACCAAAGCCAACCAACCCACCCATACCGGCCTATATGCCTTCCAAGTAGGGGCTGACAAAGAGTCCGACACCAAGGACATCAAGCCTCCGAAATTAGGGCCCATAAGTAGGAAGGGCAGCGAAGACCCTCACGATCCGCCTCTGGAGCCGACTCCCGAAACCGGCCCCACTGAAACCGAGAAAGAGAGTCATCTACCACGTTCAGCTCCCCTGGTACATGCGGGGCCTGCATCCACACAATAAATTGCAAACTAAGCAACACCAGATGCCGCAAGAGAGCCAAAACCAGAAGACGATAGGTTAATCACATGGACAACACTCATATTGTCCGTGTGAAAAACCACCACCCGATCCCGCAGGTCCTCACCCCACAATGCCAGAGCCACTACTATGGGGAAAAGCTCCAGGAAGGTAAAGTTACGCATAACATCTAAATCACGCCATTCTGGAGGCCATGCCGCAGCACACCACTAGCCCCTAAAAAAGGCCCCAAACCCGACTGAACCAGACGCATCAGTGAAGAGATTCAACTCAGAATTCGACACCGCTTCATGCAACCAGCACGACCTCCCATTATATTTGCTTAGGAAGGAACTCCATACCTGTAAGTCAGCCCGCAGCATGACTCTGATGGAATGGTGTGGCTCCCTGATACCAACCGTCGCCAACGACAGGCGTCGACAGAAAGCACGACCCATAGGTAGAACGCTACAAGCGAAAGCTAGATGACCAAGCAACACCTGTAACGTTTTGAGCTGGACCTTCCTAGCCCCTTTTACCAGATCTACCATCCTCAACAGAACCACTAATTTTTCGTCGGGCATGCGAAAAATCATATGAATCGAGTCGATTTCTATACCAAGAAACGACAATCTGGTAAGCAGCCCCTCTGTCTTCTGCTCCGCCACCGGCACACCAAACATGTGCGCCACTGCACGGAATGCCGACAATAACTGGGCACACTCCACCCCCTCCCGAGGACCCACAAACAAAAAATCATCGAGATAATGCGTAACTGACGCAATACCTGAGAACTGAACAACTACCCATTCCAAAAACAAAGCAAACATTTCGAAATAGGAACAGAAAATGGCACAACCCATGGGAAGGCACATGCCATAAAAATAAGATGAAAACAATCTGGGTGAACCGGCAATAACCGGAATGCCGCTTGTCTAACCAGAGACAGAGCCCGATCAAAGGAGGCATACCGGACCCTGCTGAACTCTCTGTCAATGTCATCATTCACTGAACTCCCAGCCGGGTAGGACAAGTGATGAATCATCCGAAAAGAGCCAGCCTCCTTTTTTGGGACAAGTCCCAAAGGAGAGACCCGCAAGTTAGAAAAAGGGGGAAAATCGAATGGCCCAGCCATGCGACCCATCGCTGTCTCCTTAGACAACTTTGCGCCCAACAGGGGCTCCTTGCCCGTGACTGACCGGAGATTGTCAGGCAAACGCGGCTCCGGGGAAAAAACAAAGGGGATCCAAAAACCCATGGAAAACCCTTCCCCCAGCACCACCGCGTCGTGGCGTCTAGGGTAAAGCTCGAGCCACGGCAACATCCTTGCCACGCTCACTGGAGTCTTCCCCCTTTGCCCCGTCGTCCCGCCCCCCGCCTTAGGCACAGGCTGCCTCGCCTTCTTAAAGCAAAGCATTGCGGGGTGAGCCCCTCCACAATGCGAGCAGGCAGGAGGAGTACAACCTGCAGTGGCTCTCGTTAAAGAGCCAGCACACTCCTTTCTTTGGACCAGCTGGTGCCCCTGAAGGAGCCCCGGCTGCTCCTGAAAAGGGGGAAGGATGACTGGGAGTCATTATCAGCAGCCATAGGCTACCATCCTGGGTACTAAAATCTAACCCGGGGCACGCCGCCATCTTCTGGCGGAACTGCTGGTCATACCAGTACCAGCTCTGCCCACCATAAACCTTATATGCACCCCAAATAAGGTCTAGGTAGCCGAACAAGGAAAGAAGCAACCAATTCCCAAATGTCCGTGGGAGTTGCTTGCTCTTCTCCGTGTCCTGGGGATCACCACAACGTGGCCTATCCACGGAGTCCTTCTCAGGAGGGACCAGTGAGAGGAAATCTATAAACTCTCCCTTTAAAATCTTATCACATGTCTCGACTGGGACATGCATGCCCAACGGAGACAATTCACAGTCGGGTAGCGGAGGGCGGAACACCCCTCCCCATGCTGGCATTGCTGGGGCCTGCACCCCCAGGCCCCTATGTGTCTAGCTGTGCGCAGTAGGTGGCAACCTAGCTACAACCTCCCTATGGGTCTCACTGTGCGCAGCGAGTGGCAACCTGTCTACTACCTCCCTAAGCAGGCGCAGCAAGTCCCCTTTATCCTGATGTGACCCCCCAGCTAGGCTACCCCAAGCGCTAGCGCAGGCCAACTCACCGCTGACAGGAGCTGCCACGTGAGCCCGCTCTCCAGGGCAGTCGCCACAATCTCCTTGTTGGTCCTGGTCATCTGAGTCATGGGATCCTGACTCCGACTCCTGTGGGTCAGCTGGCATCCGGCCGGTCCGCCAGTTGCTGGGTTCACTACCAGCTGGGTTGCTGGTAGTGACCATTCTTCTTTTTCCTCCAGGGCCTTCAGCAGCCAGGGGCTGGCACCCTGCCACATTGCCTCTCCGGTGCCTCCTTTCCCATGTTGCAGCTCTCTCCTGGCTCTCCCGAGCCTCCAGGTGTCGAATTTGCCCCACTTCCAGGTTCATTTGTCCCACTTCCGGGTTTCGCGGCATATACGCACGTGACGTCATGACGTGCGCGCCGCACGTCACTGCCGGCGCTACCACGCTCTGTACCGCCGTCCTGCTCACGCGTCATTTCCGGTGCGGCCGGAACAGAAGGAGGACTCCTCGAGCGCTCTTCCCGCGCTCCGCCATGTTGGGCCCGACTCACCGAACTACTCATAGCCCGCGGCAGCCTCCTGGCAGCCTGGGATCCACCGCTCTCCACGTCATCAACGATCCTGGTGCTTCTCTCGACCGGACCAGCCAACTCACCGCCACCTCGTCTCACTGGGCTTGGTGAAAGACGAGTAGGAGGCCTAGACCGCCTAGGCCTCCTACCACATCCATCTTACCTTGACCGTTTGTGTTATTTTACCACACTCTCCCTAGAATGCAAGTCTGTCTGAGCAGGGAACTGAGCATCTACTGTTCCTGTATGTCTTGTTACAAATACCTGTTTGTTATTCCACCCATTGTACAATTCTGTAGAATTTGTTGAAGCTTTATAAATAAAAATAATAATAGGGCAGAAAAGAGGGGGAACAAGACAGAAGAAAAAAAAGAAGAAAAAAAAAGAAAAACGTAAAAGGTAAAATAGATACATATATTTATATAAATATATAAATAAATAACCTTTCAATACCTTTTCAAGCGCCAGCTCTGCTGAGCTGCCCCACAGCCACCATGTGCAGCTTTGGCCAGTAGTTCCGATATTTTGCTTTTCACCACGGAGAAGGCTGCCCTCTGACTGAGAGCAGCACTTGGCAAATGCTCCCTGCCAGTCAGAGACTGGTTTGTTGTCACCCATAGGGCATGTTCCAAGGGAAGCCTACTTAACTGCCATGGCAACCACTGGATCACCAGGTGAAGGTGATCAGAGCCACAAGGTAAGTAAGAGGGAGGCTCATTTAAATATATAAAAAAAAAAACGGGCACTGTGTGGGGAGGCCGAACAAGGTAATACAGCCTGCCCACATACAATGTGCCTCACCCCTTAAACAGTAACCATGTCACATCAACCCCATCCCCCCCCACACAATCAATCATCCCCCTTTCCCCACACTCTGTGTGTGTGTCCAGATTGGCAGCATGGCTGTAATAAAGTATGGCTAATGTCATGGTAATGTGGCAACATATACAGTATACATAGGGATACATACATATATACAAACATACGCAACAGAGAACTGAGTGCATATTGGACAATGTATATGAGCCGATTATACACTATATGAGGACATTTTTTAAATTTATTTACAACCATGTTTTCCGATCTGTTAAAAAAAATCTCTGTCCAGACAAAATGTTTGTTTTTGTTCTCATTAAATAATGCACTCTTTAGTTTAATGCGCTAACATAAGTTTCCATGACACCCAGAATACTCGGATTCCGGAGATAGTTATTTTCTGCAAACTGCTTGGTAATGAAGGGGTTAAACAAAGTTGTTTATTTGTGTGTTTTATAGCACACCGTGCGTGGACATTAATCATAACGGTTATCAGCCTTGAAATGTTTTATAACAATGTACAAACATGAAATATGATGAAACCATAAAGCAGGTGGGGGCCTTGAGGAATTCCAATGTAATTTAGAATTAACACAAACTGAAGAGATTTGCATATTTATGCTCTGATAAACACATGTAAAAATGTTTGCATGATTAATTTAAAGGGATCCTATAGTGCCAGGAAAACAAACCCGTTTTTATGGCTGGGCTGAAGGGTTTAAAATCCATTCAGCCACTTACCTTAATCCAGCGCCGGTCTCCCTCGGCACTGGTAACCCCTCCTCCCCCTGCCGACGTCAGCTCCCGAGTGGAGTCGAATGCGCATGTGCGGCCAGAGCTGCGACCACATTCTTTTTACACATTTACTCAATGCTTTCCTATGGACGTCCAACGTGAGTTCAATGTGATTTTCACACTGAGAATCGCAGAAGCGGCCTCTAGTGGCTGTCAGGGAGACAGCCACTAGAGGCTGGATTAACCCTACAATGTAAACATAGCAGTTTCTCGGATAAAACTGTGGGGATCTGGCACCCAGACCACTTAATTGAGCTAAAGTGGTCTGGGTGTCTATAGTGGTCCTTTAACATAGAAAGGGAAGAACACTTGAGGCCAGATTTGATACAGCCGCACCCATAAAAAATTAATTAATTAAAAAATAAAGCAAGCAATATAATTATGTGTCTTTTATAGATTCAGCACTATCCAGGGACTATGTGGCGGATTTTACCAAAGTGTCATGAAAAATGGTGCAAAGAGCTAAAAGTAAGGCAACTTAGTGTAAACAGCGGACACATTCCATTGAGTGAATCCCATGAACAGAAAACAATTTAAAAAACAGAATGTAACATAACGAACGAACACAAATAGCATAGCATGTCCTACGTTTAGTCTATGCTCAGATTTTAAACATGTAGTTCACTTGTCTATAGGTAGTCTATAAAATGTTACAATTCAGACTGGTATCACACATAAGGCCAGTCTAAAACAAAAATGCCAAGCCGCTACCCTCTGTGTATGAGGTGCAACAACTCCAGATACTTGTCTTGGTCTCACATAGACCTTGTCAGAGAGGCTGAGCTAACAGTAAAAGATCTCTATGCACTATTCTCTCAGTACCTCGATGGCTGCATGGAACGCTTATGTTCTAGATAAGCTATGGAGCATTGTAATGGATTGCAGTATCTAGTTACAGCATGATGGGCCTGCGCATTCAAAATATGCATGTAACAGAACAGAGGAAACCAACCAGCAATTGTCGCTTCTCCTTATGGTCATCAAAAGCAGTAATAATGTAGCAGTGCTCTCCACCAACACTCCATCTGCAGACAACACCACCACCATTCCCTAATTACGTAGACTGTTGCTCTGGAGGAAGACATGAGCAGAGAGAAACATTTTAAATAATGTGTTTCTTTATGATTTAAAGGACAACTGGCACCTAAAATAAATTTTAGCTCATTCCATTTGCTTAGTTATTGAAAAGAAGAGCTATTTCATATCTATAAAAAATATTATGAAAAATACTTATCTACCTTGTCCACTTCTATTTTTCTGCCACCACGCAGGTTGTTCTTCAATCAGAGGGTTCCATCTACAACTGCTGCCTCTCTATGGTATTTTAAGCTTCACTCCAGCACTGTACTCAGGGCACTAGTACCATAGAGGGGCAATGGCCATGGACAATAAAGAGACAATTTTCGCTTTATACTGTTCCTTTTACTGTATTTGCTGCACCAAATGATTTTTTTTTAACGACAGTTATTGAAGATAATTTCCGGCACACACTGGGCGCCTCCATCTTGCGTTATCATGTCATCATCATCATTGCCCTTTGCTTGTGTCAATCAATATACAAAGAGGAGGAGATACAGTAACAGCGTTTGGCCTGGTTGTTTCAGAACTGAACTGGATTGTGATGTAATCTGCTAAATTATTACATGTTTTGGCTAATTTTCAATATTTTTTTCAATAGTGTAAATTCCATAAAACTGATGGTTTCCCTTTAACTGTCATTTAAGAAATTTTGATCAAATATTAAAATATATCCGATCCCCTTTACCTGATGTGTCACGAAATGCAAAAGTCCAAACCATTTATTTTTCTTATTAAATGATACTCCAGTAAAACATGTATTCATGAACTACAGGAAGAAATACTTAGATCAAATAAAAGTACAGGCTATTGTGAAGTAAGTATGGCTTTGAATACTTATTTTTATTCCACAATGTACAATATCTTCGGCATCTGGATATAAAAGAAAAAGAAAAAAACTTTTGTTAAGGCATGCATCAAATAACTTTTATTAGGATAAATGTGACTCATAAACACTCACACTGCTTTATAACTTTTCAAAGCTAATCATTTTTTACCCCCGTTTGGGTTTTGTGTGACACGTTATAAATCAAATCCTTTTGCATCTCCCTCGCTGCAATGACGGTATGCATTTAGGAAGCTGCAGTCTTTGTAAAAGCACCACTGTGGGGGTATACGATTTGTGGTTTCCTCTCATATGGCAGCTGTAGCAAGTCACAAGTAATCTTATATAACTACCATTTTAAAATCTCAGAAATACAATAAATAAATTAGTTAAAAAAACAAAAAAAAAAACAATTATAAAATGGCCGCATGTTAAAGTTGCCATAACCTGCATTTGCATTTTAGAGGAAATTGGTTAAAACAGGGGAACATGCACCCCATATCTTGCTGTTACTTCTAAAGTATATAGGGATGTGATTTACATATTTGAATGTTAATCAGATAATGCGTTCACAAAAAAAAATACTCTGGTCCTATAATATTTCCAATGAAAAGTAACATTCATAGGATTACTGAATAAACAAAATATGTTCTTTAATTTAAACAGAATCCCAGTAATAGACATTGTTTGAGGTAAAAGGGATGAAATGTTAACATATCTGCTAAAAATATAAAGCAATTTCTTGTTTATTTTGAAGTTCTGTGTTTCACATAGGAGAAATGATTCCATTTTAGTTTTTTATCCAAACTGTATATCTGAGCAGTATATTGACTCGTTTTACTATGGGTCTGATATAACATTTTTCACAGCTGCTTTTTTTTATTTCTGGACTATCTCTGCTAAGAGCTTCGTTCTGAATTGGAAAACTGAGACCAAGTGCATTTTAACGGCTGTGAAAGAAAATCAGACAGAAGAACCTGCAATATGAAGATAAGATATTGTTTTAATAAATATATCAGATACATTAAGAATCCCAGCAAGCTGAAAATATCATTAATAACAAGAATGTAAAACAAGCACAATACTTACTTATTTGTTTATGAATCAATGTTGGTTATATAATTGTTTCGGAAGGTGTATGTTACTTAAATTCCTTTTTACGCTGCTGAGTATTGTTATTAAATTGCCTGCTATATGTGCCCTTTAATTAGATATATTTTTTTTCTTCAGGAAATAAATATTTTAAATTGATTTGGATAATACGCAAAGAAATATATATAGAATCTGTAACATCCAGCCTGTTTACACCTGTGGATATATATCATTAACATATCGGTAAGCCAATGAATGCATGTCACTAGCAACAGTGACAAAGTGGGATAATACATATTCAGCTGTGTTTTAATAAGAGGTAGATATCAAGTCAAAAATAACATCAGGGTACATTATTTGGATTAATAAAATATACGGTATATATATTTTAAATAAATAAATATTTGAAAAAATTGTAACCATTTTTTTTTTAATACCTTCAGAAATAAGGTACAAATAGGGTGTCAGGTATAACTATTTCAGTATTGCTGGTTCAGTATAAGACCCTGATGAGAGGTAATATTAAAAAGGTGGCCGGAGGGTGAGTATCCACCCTCCTCCATCAAAGAGTAAGAAGAGACCTAATATGATCGGTTGTTGTTTATGAATCTAGCCATAGGTACAACAATAAAATACAAAAATAACAGGTTGCGCCAAAAGGTATAAAATTATAGAATAACATGATAATAATAATAATATAAAAAGTCCAAATATTCACAGTTCAAATATCGTCATCCCTGCTGTTTCTGGATTCTTAGGAAATGTTGGTTCTTGGTTAAGGTGCTTGCAAATATATGGAGGGAGACACAAAGTAACAAATAATAGTGCATACTGTTTTGGCAGAAAAATAGGACTCGCAACAGTAGTATATAAGGTAACACTCACATGTTATGGAGCTTAAACTAGCTCTAAGTAAGATTGCCTGCAGCGGTACAATCTGCACTGATGGATATTACTTATGAGGCAAATATATCGATGTGCAGGTAGGTATATGAAAGAAGAAGAATGTTAAGACACTCCCAGCATAAATGAGTGAAACCGCCGCTTAGTTGATCTCCCCCCTTTTAGAGACATAGGCACTGTTGCTGTAGACCGCCAAACTCCCGAACAGAGTATAAGGGAATGCTTCAAACTCCCGACCAAAGAATCAGCCGAACTCCTACTCTCCTAGAACAGGCAAAATAATACTCCAAGTAGCAATTCCCCCCAAACACGAGACCAAACTCCGTCTTGGGGGTAAAACAGGAATCTGCTTTAACCCCTTAAGGACACATGACATGTGTGACATGTCATGATTCCCTTTTATTCCAGAAGTTTGGTCCTTAAGGGGTTATTGAGGGCTGCCTGCCTGGTATTTATGCAGGTCTCCCACCTGGTGGACACTCCCCTATGGGGAGCAGATGGAAGAATGAGACACATAATGTACAGTAGCCAATCGCAGTGGCTCAGATATAACCACTCCCCTTTGCACAAGTAAATCCCTCCTCTCTATCCTGGAGATAATTGGGAAGAAATCCAATTATCTCCAGGGATAGAGGCAAACCGCCATTTTACATGGTATAATAAAAACACATAAAAATCCATAAATGTAAAACTACCGAATGCATTTAATTCGTGTAACGTATCCCCAGATAGCCTGGATCTGAGCGCACATTACTACCGAATAGCGCTCAGACCCAATGCACACAGTTCAATCGCCATGGAGTCAAAGTCTTTCACACTGTTCTTTCGGTATACGATTGACTCCATGGGATGGTTCTCTGGGTTAAGTCCATTCGTATAATAAAAAGTCCGGAACGGACTGGCGTTTGTATGCCTGATGATAAGAAGGGTGGTCGGCAGTTTCAGCGGTGTTCGGTAGAAAAAGTGTCTGTTTAGAGTTCCATAAGTTCCTCGTCGAACACCGCTGTTCATTCACGTGTTTAAAATGGCCGCCGCCTCGTTGTAAGCATACGAACAATGAACACCTTGCATACGGTTCGAATGAAGAGGTGTCTGTGGTTAACCACAATGTTCTAATTGAGGCCAATAGGTTAACCAGCAGCACACTTCTCTTCTGGGTGGCCGTCCGTTCGGTAGTTTTATTCGGTATAACTTGACATGAACGAACAGGGACATACGGGCAGGTAATTCCATGAATGTAGACAAAATAGACGAACCAGCAAATAGTACTTAGACAGATGGATCTGTCACAAAGAAAATATCTAATAGTGCTCACTGTGAACATAAATACGTGATGCAGTACAAAAATGTATTATTTGATAGAGTGTTAAGTTGCACAAATATCCACACATGGGTGGTATAATCCCCACGAGGGATATGTTGGTAAATAGTTGTCCAGAATTTAGGTGTGCCAGGACAAATAAAATTAAAAAAATTGCATTCAAAGTGTAATAAATGATCTATCACAACAAAGTGAATTGAAACCAAATTTCCTTTAATGTTTAAAAAAAAGAAATGTTACACCATTACACTGGGTACAACAAAGCTTGGCATTTTGAATAAGTATGATAAGAAGCGTCAGAAATGTGTTCTGTATTTAAATAAACCAAATGTAATTAGAAGGAATGGTTGAAACAGCAGACTTCCATTTTTTTGCAATTCCCATGCAAGTGGTGCTGCAGATGCATTGGAACAAATGTTGAAAGAATTGTGAGAGTGACAGGTTCTCAATCCCCCTATTCAAAAGCCCAATTTAAGGTTTAAGGTCAATTGTGACCAGCAGAGTAGTGTTAAGGAGATGAAAGATCCACCACATAGGCACCAGTGTTAACCTTTTCCCACAACCCCTCGTACAGAGAGATGAAATGGAAGAGTAAATGTGATCGAGCTTTGCTGAATAGAAGTGCAGTCTTTAATATAACTCTCCCTAATATTGTCACAGGTGGTAACATGGAGGGTAGTAGAGAACAATCTGGTCTCACTCTTCATCCTCTAATCCCTCCCCTATTTCCACTTCCACTGAGTGCTATATCATTTATTTATGGAAAAACATTGAACATATATAGAAGAAATATAGTCAATCCCAGTCTTAGTTTGTTGGACTAAGGCTTCAAAATAAGTGAAGGTATAAGTTGGATATTCAGTAAGGTGCAACAAAGTGCAACAGTCACCCTTCACAGAACACTTCTGATTCAGGGATATGCCAAGATTTACATAAATTATCAGTACTTATCAATTTATTATTTTGGACATAATCTTAGACAAGGAATAGACCCTAAGCTCTCCACCTTTTTAAATATAACTTAGCTCTAGATAACGTAAAATGAAAACATCCCAAAACTGCCCTTATGTAGGCTAGCGGTTGAGGTGACCAGACACACACTTAGAGAGTTCTGAAAAAAACTGCACATTTTATCGATTTTGGGGCACATCTTACACCTAAATTGGGGTAACCTCATATCTCTGACTCTCATGGGTCACAAAACTTAAAAACAAAGGCCCCTACAAACCCAGGCCATGCATGACAATCACGGATCTTTTCAGACAAAAGCATGGACAGGTGGGCCAAAAATGGCAGTGGAACTAGACAACTCCTTGGATTTCTTGGAAGAGTTTCTCCTCAACATTGAGACAGTGGACTTACTACCCCAAGCACACTCTCAGTACCCTCAGGCTGTCCCATGAAGCTCAGCATCTCAGCTGGTGATGACAAAGACACTGAAGAAGCTTCCTTACGGATCGATCTTACATGCCTCATAGGCAGTTTGAGTTCCGTTGAGGATTAAGCAAAAAGTCAGTCTTAAGGGATAACCTCCCTCGAGCAAGAGGTTCAGGCTCTGAAACAACATCAGGTGGTCTCCAACTGGAGATTTGTAAAATTGGAAAACATGAGGCACCGCAGGAATTTGGCAATCAGGGGCATCTTGGTGGAGCTTCCGCACTTCCTAAGGAAGATAACATTGGTAACATTGCCAAATGTGCAGATCTAGCATAAAAAAAAATATAATTGGAGGGGGCGGAGCCTGGCAGCAGAGCTGTACAGACGTGCACAGCAGGAGCTCCGGCAACTGGCACAATAAACTCGACAATTAAGCAAAGCCAAATACCGATCGGGCAGCAAAGCACGGCTAAACTTGTTCCTGACATGCCGGTGGTTCCGGGAATGCCTCTCGCGGGACTCTACCCCACCGGCAAATCCGACTCGAGGCTGTGCGGCCTACCAGTGACCAGGCCGAGGAGGGACGGCCGCTCTCCTGCCGACCTCACTGGCGGTAACAATCGACAAATGTTGTCCTCCCCCCCCCCTATGGACCGGTGGGGGTTATCCCGGTCCTCCCTGGCATGCTCGACCCAACTGGGAGGTGGACACCTGCCACAGGGAGCACCCGGCAGGAAAATCGCACCAGAAGCCTCGACCTCCTGGGCGCCCAAGATGGCGGACACACAAAGCTCACACACTGCACCGCACTCCATGGAGCAGACGCTCAGACGCATAGACGAGCTGTTTGACCGATTCTGGGCAGCACTAGACAGGCGGGCGGAAATCACTAAGAGACCAACTCAAAGGAGCACCCAAGGGAGAGTTAGCCCGGGAAAGGATGGCCTCCAAATGAGCACAGTATACCACAGACAAGCTACCAAACCTAAGCCCAACATACCTAGATCGAGAACCTCCAAGGGAGCTACCCTGAGGCGCCTGCAACATAGTAGGAAAATACTCCATCGCAAGCGGCGACTAAGCACCAGGACCCTCCGCCGCCCATGCGGAGTGCAGGACTCTCCGAGACTCCAGGCCCACGGCTCAAAGATACTGGCACTCAACCAGGCTCAATGCCGACAAGGAGAAGCGCACTCACTCCACTGCTCCGCACTCCGTTCTGGAGGACGGCTAGTCAATGCTCAGAATGCTCATAAGCCGCTCTCTGGGATGGTACACTCCTGGCAACAACAGCCACAAGCACGTAGAACACCCAGAGGCAGTGGACAGATTAAGGGACTCAGCTACTTGTCTAACGGCGGGAGGCAGAAGCATGCAGGCATCCGTGGCAGGCGACGACCTCACACACTGAAAAAAGGACTCAAGTTTCCCACTGACAGCAGCCTGCCAACAACGGGCATCGGCTAAGCAGACCTAGGATCAGATCCATCCATGGCAAAGTCTATCTTAGCTGTGAAAGGCAAGAATTTTAATCGCTCACTCCTACTCCCACTTTGTATGAACTAAGGTGGTAACCATCTTCTGGACATCACTCACTTATTCTTAGCAGCCCACGTTATTTTTATAATTTTGATTTCCACCCATTTCATTGCTGTATTGTTTATCCTAGGGCTTAGCTTGCATGTCTTTAATCTTGCATATTAACTAAAGTACTAGCCTCTCTTACTGGCACCCTCCCCATTGCTGTAGAGCTACCCCGGCGGTGATAGTCGAGATAGTGCAACCATTAATTAATACTCTGCTAGCCTTCCGAGCGTCTACACCGACCATAGGGCCCAGCGGCTCCCATGCCAGGGAATTAACTACTGTTTAGCCTGTTACCTTATTTTGAATTAATAGATTTGTATACATCAGTGTCAATCCAAACAAGATGTTTCACACAATCTAACTGTTCTCTTGTTAAGTTACATGTCTCAGCCTGTTTCTCGTTTAAAAAAAAAGTGCAGTACTATCATATGCCTCAAAAGTCTTACGCTTCTTGAAATGCCTGTGTTTATTGTCGTGGCATAGCAAGCCTGTCTGTTAAACTTTTGCACAATAAAAATAAAGAATTGAAAAAAAAAAAACATAGAGCTGAGTACAAGTAAAAAAAAAAACTATACCACAAAAAGAGCTGGAAAATATAGAGATACAATACACAGAGATGGGAACAATACAAAGATAACCCATACAACAGATAGAGCTGAGTAAAATATAGAGTAATAACAGCTAGACACAATAAAGAGATAACATAGCTATCCCACACAGCCTTGATCACTGTGATGGATTACACAGAGCTGCAACACAGACATGCCCACACAGTACATGTCTCTTTAAAATGCTGTAGGTCTACACACCACAGATTGGGGCTGTACCTGTGTGACTGCCTAAAACACTTCCGAACACCCAACAAACACGACCTAAGAGGGAGATGCACAGTCATTTAGGACCGTGAGTTGTACTCAGGCCCTACTGGGGCAGGTGTGATAAAGGAGGAATATTAGCAGAGACGAGAGGGATCTAAAGTATGATGTATAAAGTATGGTATATAATGTCTATAGGACGAGTAAGATACATCGACAACCAAGGGGTTCCCCTTTGCACTCCACACCCAGGTCTGCATAGGAGGGCGAAGGTATAAGGCACTACCCGCACTGCCCTGCTTAACCAAGCGGTTGACAGAGTTTTGACGCAAAGCACTCAGCCAAACCTGCAGACCAGCCAAAATGGGCCTGCACGGCTCAACACCCCCACTACTTTATAAACTCACTATGTAACTCGAGATCTCACACTAACTGCCCAGTACCATGACTACCGGGAATGCAGGGCAATGTATTATGTATTATTATCATTATTTCATGTATTGCATAACACAATGCCTACTGAAACTGTATGTCTATCCTTGGATGAGGGACCATATTGTCCATGAATTGATAACTGTTACCTGATGCCTGTTTAACAAGCAACGACTAATAACTACTGATTCCAGACTGTCGATTGCCGATCAACCACTAATGTGCACAACTGATGTACTTGAACTCTGTGTATATTTTCCCTTTCCCCCCTCCCCTTTTTTCCTTTCGGTACCCTATATCCAAAAACCTTTTCAATAAACTACGAATTGAAAAAAAAAAAAAAAAAAAAAAAAAAAAAAAAAAATAATATAATTGGAAACAAATGGACTGTGTTGTACTCATGTTTGTGCAATAAAGTTTGGTTCAAGGTTTTAGATGTTTTAAATGGTTTCAGAGCCATAATCACCACCTCAGAACAAATATCTAAGCCTAGGACTTCAAGGCAGGATCAAGCATTCTTGGCAAGTATAGATTTTGTAGAATTGCTTAAAGTGCATAAGTTATCTCAGGACTAAACTCCACCTTTTTAGCATCATATGAAGAGGCACAACAATTATCAAATTCTATAGATATATCCCATCAAAAATGGAGAAAAAGCCCAGGAGGTCTCCTAATGACGACTACAGTTCTATTTTAAGTGTGTTTCATAAGGAGCGCGTCCAGCTAGTTGGCCGTTTCAAAAAAGGTATGGTTCATATATATCATGAGTCGAAGTGACTCTCCAGACAAAATAAGATGTAATTCTCTAGTTTCAGGCCATTGGGTCTCCACTTGATTTGTGAGAGGACTCTCGTCCCAAATCTGGGACATCAGATCTTGCATCTCCTTGTTTTCTTTAACCCCTTAAGGACCAAACTTCTGGAATAAAAGGGAATCATGACATGTCATACATGTCATGTGTCCTTAAGGGGTTAAGTGAGATACTAGTCTAATCAGCTTTCCTATAATAAACACCTTATAGGCATCCTAGATGGTAGATTTGGGCAAGTCACACTCAGTATTACTCTACAAAGTCTGCTCTAAGAATGGTTTAAAAAACTGGTTCAGAGTAAATGTTATTTACCCCGATGATTTTCTAGGAGGTGGTCAGCCCACCCCCACCAAAGAGCAAACAAATGTGGCAAAATCAGACAATATTAGCTCTTTTATGGAGGTGCTTAAAAAGTTGGGGCCAAGTCAAATAAATATATTTTAAGCAATTTTTATCAGCGGAGAATGGGTAGATGTTGTGAATAAAACATTTTTAACAATGATGTTTCATTCTTAAATCAAATAAATATTTGTCTATTTATTTGCAAAAAAACATCTTTGTGACAGTGAAATAGAGTTATTGTATGACTGTATTTATTTTGCATCATAGAAACAACATAAACCCACAATATCTAGTTATATCAATGAGTATAGCTATAAATAATAAAGCTATCACACATACAATATGTCACAATAAAATAGCATTCTATATTAGCATATCTACCCATGAAAATATAGATGCGATTAAGGATTGAAAACAAATGAAAAACAGAATGCCAATTTTTGCATTTATGTGTTAATGCGCATTCCACAATCCTGAAACATATTATTCAAAAATGAAAGGTCTACTTTTTCATAGAAGAGATAAACATGAAACTACATATGACTTCATGTATGGTTGTTACATTTTAAAGCAATAGTCCCAAAAATGAAACCAAACCTATTTAATGCTAAGGGACTTTTTCAGTGACACCCAATAAAACCCCCCAATAGGAGGTAAAACAAGAAGATGGATGATAACATTTGCCCCCATAAAAATATACCTTAACGAAAATAAAATTCCCATCTACTTAACCTTTAAATCTATCAACAAACACCTGTTCCAATGGAAGATAATTATCTCTGCATACTTCTCCTGTCTCGCTAAATTGTTGATCATAGATGTTGTCAATGACCATGCAGTTCGTGAGTTTAATTGTTTGTACGTGTGTAGAGATGTCCCGAATGGTTCGCTGGCGAATAGTTCCTGGTGAACATAGCCGCGGACGGCGAACATATGCGATGTTCGGTCTGCCTCCTATTCGTCATCATTGAGTAAACTTTGACCCTGTACCTCACAGTCAGCAGACACATTCCAGCCAATCAGCAGCAGACCCTCCCTCCAAGACCCTCCCACCTCCTGTACAGCATCCATTTTAGATTCATTCGGAAGCTGCATTCTTTTTTTTTTGTCAGAAGTGTGTTATATTTGAGCATGCTAGGCTGAACGTGCATATATCATGGCTAGCTGCACTGAGGGTATGAGTATATAGCAGTACATTGTTGTGAAAGATGGCTGTCATGTTTAGGGTGTAGCTTGCACGTTATCAACTGTGTAGTTATATCAGCAGCTCCACCACTAGTTATAAATCAAGTGTGAGTCGCCCCATGAGATGAGACTAGTGAATAACATAATACATGAACGGTTAAGGTAAAGGCATGTAAGGAACTACGACAATAAACTCTTTAGGAGGTGAAATAATGACATGTTTAAACGCTTGCTACTTTACGATTAGTTAATGTGCAGAGAGCAGTTCATGTGATCAAAGGCATGGTGTGGAGGATCGGCTATAGTGGGACATGCTTGGCAGGCTGCTGTTTACTGCTTGTGCTCATCTGATCCCTTCTTGGCGCCAGGTGCAGACCCTGGGAGTCCCTGATACCTGGAACAACAAAGGCAAGTCTCTGGCTGAGTGCCGGGTTTGCGGCTTGAGGTGGTGGAATCTTGTTTTGTCGGGTGGTCGGATCTGTCCCGGTGGTGCTTCACGTCCGGTGCGGGATAGTGGTGGCTTAAGGTGGAGGCGAGTGCTTGACGTGGGGCAGGCTCTGCATTTCTGTTTGTGCCTCCGGTCCCCTCTTCGACGCCTTTTGCGTTTGTGGATTTTAATGGGGACTGCTTCGCTTAGCTGTGGTGGAGCTTGTTGGGGCTGTGGTGGAGCTTGTTGGGGCTTCCTGCTTGTTATTTGCTTCCAAACTTGATTAAAGAGTCTGTCCAGCTTAGACTCAATATCCTGCCATGCTTTGCTGGTACCAGGAGGTCACTGCCGCCATATTGGGAGAGTCGCAGATGAGTATGTCAGCCTGGGTGGCTGTGCTCTGTGCGTCCATTAGCTCCAGACAGCCTCTCAGGGGTGGACCGGGATAACCCCCACCGGTCCGAGGGGGGGATTACAGAGCTCCTGCCGGGAAGTAGCTGCTCCTGGGCATCCCAGGATCGGGAGATCAGCCGCCTCTCCCGCCCGGTGTGCACCAGGCCACACTTGTCACGCGGAGGTAAGTAAGACTCTGTCGAGTTGCTGACCGCTATTAAGCATATCGGGTCGGTCAGGTAGGAGCAACATTGCTGGGTCATCCCCTTCTGGTGTGAAATTCGCTTGTTGATAGCTGCTTAAAGT
Organism: Pelobates fuscus; assembly: GCF_036172605.1. NCBI lineage: Eukaryota > Metazoa > Chordata > Amphibia > Anura > Pelobatidae > Pelobates > Pelobates fuscus. The sequence continues at coordinate 63,842,020 of NC_086317.1, read as the reverse complement.
GAGATATTGTGGGAGCTCACACGAAGTGCGTCTTTCCTCCATGACAGCTAGGCCCCGCCCCCCGGAAGCTGCATTCTTAGTGAGAGGAGGGTCAGTGTAGCTGCTGCTGATTTAATAGGGAAATCGATAGCTAGGCTAGTGTATTCAGTGTCCACTACAGTCCTGAAGGACTCATCTGATCTCTGCTGTAAGGACAGCACCCCAAAAAGCCCTTTTTAGGGCTAGAACATCAGTCTGCTTTTTTTTTGTGTCAGGCTCACAGCGTATACTGTGCCCACTTGTTCAGTGCCACCACTCATATCTGGTGTCACAATAGCTTGCATTTAAAAACAAAAAAAAACTTTTTTGACTGTAATATAATAGCAGTCAGTTTCCTTCACACGTGTGCGTTTCAGGGCCTGCCAGGGCACAGTGTCACACCAGTGCAACTCATATCTGGTGTAACAGTAGTGTACATTAAAAAAAATACAGGGGGCTTGTTGTCACCTTTCGGGGACCCTTGGTGTTGTACGTGGCTGGGTGGAGGAAGAGACCTTCAATGACATCAGTGAGGACAAGGAACGGGACATGGCTAGCTTGGTATCCAACCTTGTGCAAATGGGGAGTTTCCGGTTGTGCAACTGGACGGTTTGCAGTTGTTTGCGGTGCGTTAAACGGGGAGTTTGATCTGTCACTGTGAAGTGGGTGTAACCCTTACACTACCTGATCGATACAACATCATACCTGATGTTTTAAAGCACGTTATTCCAAACAATTTAGGAATGTTAGGTGATTTATGTCCTTTATGGATTAAAACCAGACTCTGCATCAACTATGTAATTTTCCATGGGAGTTTCGCCATGGATCCCCATCCGGCATGCCACAGTCCAGGTGTTAGTCCCCTTGAAACAACTTTTCCATCACTATTGTGGCCAGAAAGAGTCCCTGTGGGTTTTAAAATTCGCCTGCCTATTGAAGTCTATGGCGGTTCGCCCGGTTCGCCCGTTCGCGAACATTTGCAGAAGTTCGCGTTCGCCGTTTGCGAACGGAAAATGTTATGTTCGCGACATCTCTATACGTGTATAAACTTTTGTTTTTGCATCTGTGTACCTAGATATGTGTTCATGTTCATACATATGTCTATCTATATGTGTTTGTGTTTGCTTCTCTGTATAATCTGCGTGACTGTATATGTACATCTACAAGTATCTATATGTGCTAACCATTGAAAGAATGCAAAACCATGGAGAGTAACCACAACAACTAATTTTGCCCTTGGGTCCAGAAGTGTCAAGTCGTGCCATTGCTCTAAGGGAGTAGACTCTGCATTGTTAGAAATGGCTCCACAAAATAGATCCACATTTATTTTACTGCAACATTGAGGAATCGTGATGTACCATGACGTCCAGAAGATGGTCATCTCTTGCACTTTTATAAACATACACTAAAACAAAATATAAAAATATTTGTAAAAAAGTTAGGTATTCTCTTTGTAATAAAATAAAGGAATGCTTTGTGCATCACACTGTTCTCAGAGAATTGTAAATTATGTTACAAAGTTACAAAGGCATTGTTTGACATCAATAAGTCAAAAGCAACATTTAACAACAGTGATTTGCCACTAATGGTTTTTACGCATTCATATAAAATGTAAGAAATGGATGTAATATAATACTGTTAATGTATGGAGATTGCTTTAAATAATAAATTTCAGTTCCTTTACAACATTTCTTGTTGGAAAACAGGGAAAACAAATAGTGGTTTGGTGCTAAGTGAAATGAAGGTGCAGTTTTATCACACCGTGAGTCAATCACTGAAAAAAACATAAATTAATATTATATACAAAAAATGAGAGTGCACATTAAAAATTAATAAAATTGAAATAAAAACAAAATAGAAAAAACATTCATATTACCCTTTTTGGTGGGTAATTCAGTGAACAACTGGAACTCAACAAAGAAGAAAAGTTCTCATGTATTATATTTAAAAATAAATTGTGCAAACACACAATATAAGTCAATAGATAAAAGCAGGGCCGCCATCAGAAATTGTGGGGCCCCTAACACAGCTCAAGGTCTGGGCCCCCTTGTGCCCGCCTCCAAGCCCCGCCTCCAAATCCCGCCCACAGGAATACACACACACAGACACAAAAGGACACAGACACACACACAGAAAGATACACACATACTAACAGACACAAATACTGAAACAGACACACACACACACACACACTGACATACTCACATACAGACATACATACATATTGACAAACATACATACATACAAACTGACATACAGACATACATACACATAAATACATACTGACATACATACATACATAATGGCATACATACACATACATACTGATATACATATATGCAGACATTCAGACATACACACACACACACAGATATACACATACACAGATACATACAGACATACTGACATACACAGAGCCATATATATACATACACACACATAAACATACAGACATATATACTTACTGACAAACACACACACATACACACATACTCACAGACATACTGACATACTGACATACACACAGACATACATGCATACATACATACTGACACACACAGACATACATACTGACATACACACACAGACATACATACATACTTGCAGACACATACACAGACATACACACTGACAAACAGACATACATACAGACATATATACATACTGTCCCACACACATACAGATAGACACATACATACAGACATACTGACATACACTGACATACATGCATACTGACAAACATACATACAGACATACATACTGACATACACACACAGACATACATACTGACATACATACACACATACTGACATACACACAGACGTATACATACTGACACACACACAGCCAGACATACATACTGACACACACACAGACATACATACATACTGACATACTGACACACAGAAAGGCATACATACACAGACAGACATACATACATACTGACATATACACACAGACATACATACTGACATACACAGACAGACATACATACTGACACACACACAGACATACATACACAGACAGACATATATACATACATACACAGACAGACATACATACTGACACACACAGACAGACATACATACTGACACACAGACAGACATACATACTGACATACTGACACACAGACAGACATACATACGGACACACACAGACATACATACACAGACAGACATATATACATAAATACACAGACAGACATACATACTGACACACACAGACATACATACATACTGACACACACAGACAGACATACATACTGACACACAGACAGACATACATACTGACATACTGACACACAGACAGACATACATACTGACATACTGACACACAGACAGACATACATACATACACACACACACAGACAGACATACATACTGACACACACAGACAGACAGACAGACAGACATACTGACATACTGACACACAGACAGACATGCCTACATACATACACAGGCAGACATACATACTGACACACACACAGACATACATACTGACATACTGACACACAGACAGACATACATACTGACATACTGACACACAGACAGACATACATACTGACACACACAGACATACCTACATACTGACATACTGACACACAGACATACATACATACATACATACACACACAGACAGACATACATACTGACACACACAGACAGACAGACATAGATACTGACATACTGACACACAGACAGACATACATACATACATACACAGACAGAAATACATACTGACACACACACAGACAGACAGACATACTGACCTACTGACACACATATAGACATACATACATACACAGACAGACATACATACTGACATACTGACACACAGACATACATACATACATAGACAGACATACATACTGGCATAATGACACACAGACATACATACATACACAGACATACATACATACATACTGACACACACACAGACAGACATACTGAAATACTGACACACAGACAGATATACATACTGACACACACACAAACAGACATACTGACATACATACACAGACAGACATACATACTGACATACACACAGACGTATACATACTGACACACACACAGCCAGACATACATACTGACACACACACAGACAGACATACATACTGACATACTGACACACAGACAGGCATACATACAAAGACAGACATACATACATACTGACATATACACACAGACATACATACTGACATACACTGACAGACATACATACACAGACAGACATATATACATACATACACAGACAGACATACATACTGACACACACAGACAGACATACATACTGACACACAGACAGACATACATACTGACATACTGACACACAGACAGACATACATACATACACACACAGACAGACATACATACTGACACACACAGACAGACAGACATATTGACATACTGACACACAGACAGACATACCTACATACATACACAGGCAGACATACATACTGACACACACACAGACATACATACTGACATACTGACACACAGACAGACATACATACTGACACACAGACAGACATACATACTGACACACACAGACAGACATACATACTGACATAATGACACACAGACATACATACATACATACACAGACATACATACATACTGACACACAGACATACTGACATACTGACACACAGACAGACATACATACTGACACTCACACAGACAGACATACATACTGACATACTGACACACTGACACACTGACAGACAGACATACATACATACACAGACAGACAGACATACATACTGACACACACACAGACAGACATACTGACCTACTGACACACAGATAGACATACATACATACACAGACAGACATACATACTGACATACTGACACACAGACATACATACATACACAGACAGACATACATACTGACATACTGACACACAGACAGACATACATACTGACATACACACAAACAGACATACATAATTGCAGACACATACATACACACACACCTCATTTATGGGAGTGGATGCCTCTGCCCTCTGGTGTCCTCTCCTCTGGTGTCCTCTCCTCCGCTCTCCTTCTGTTCTGCCTCTCCCCCCGCGCAGAGTAAACTGTGAGGAAGTGACCGGCTGTCACTTCCTCCCAGCAGCCCTTGCGGTTTGGCCGCAATTTTTTTTTTTTTAAAGGGGCCCTGTCGCGCAATTACCCGGCCGCAGCGCTGACCGGGCCCCTGGAGATATAGGGCCCATCGGGTGGCCCTAAATGCTTGGGCCACCTGATGGGCAGTTTTGCCGCTCCACGTGGGGCCTGGGCGGTCGGGTCCCCCAGGGCCGCCGGGCCCGTGACAACCATTATGGTTGTCACCCCCTGATGGCGGCCCTGGATAAAAGTAAACAATTCAAATAGTGTACACAATATTAAAGATGTATGTAAAAAAGAAAATACTTTTATGTAGAAGTTTGACATACAGTATGCATTTAAACTCTTTACAAATCTTCAAAAAATTAAGAGAAATCAATAATTACTCCCCAAAGTCAGAATTCAAACTGAATTCAAAGTGACTTTCAAGCAAATTCAAAGTAGCCAAACTGGAAGCATATATACACAGAAAAAAAGAGAGATGATAATTACCCACACTTAAAACGTATTAGTGTAGTGAAAAACCACACTTATCTAAATAGACAGTGGTGACAGCTTCCTCCAGAGATATCCCAAACATCTGGAGAATACAGCTGTTAAAAATAAATAAAAGCGCTGAATAGGTAACACTCACAAGATAGAAGGCAATATATCGCCCACGGGTGCCTCCCCTGATGTAGATGGGGGGCTAATCCACTGCTCTCTCCTTCAATGATGATGCTGCAGCATGGAAAAGCCAGACTTAGGGTTGAAAGATAGATAAACTGCTTTATTATCGAAAGTTAAAAAACACAATAAAATTGGTGCTATGCCACGTTCTCGCGTTTTGTCCAAAAGGGACTTCCTCAGGGACCTTCCATAAACAAGCAATTGTGGTAAAAGCTCTAGCTACGCCAAAGGGGCGATCACACAGCAACTAGACAACAGCATTAAGCTAAAACTGTTTGGGAGAATGTATCGAGTTCAGCTTGGGAGAATGTATCGAATAGTATCTTGAATTGGAAATTCACTTTGAATTCACCTTGAATTCTCACTATAGTGTTAATTGTGTCACTTTTAGTTGAATATATTTAAGTAAAAATCCTTATCATCATATACAGTTGCAAGAAAAAGTATGTGAACCCTTTGGAATGATAAGGATTTCTGCACAAATTGGTCATGAAATGTGATCTGATCATCATCTAAGTCACAACAATAGACAATCACAGTCTGCTTAAACTAATAACACAAAAATAATGAAATGTTGCCATGTTTTTATTGAACACACCATGTAAACATTTCTTTGTGTGTTATTAGTTTGCTTTTAAATTGTCTCTGGTGTCTCCACAAGTGGGATACCAGAGGACAAAAGGGCCAGGAAAGTGTATGGTGGGTGCATATGTTTGGAGCCTGCTTGTGGGATTGCGTGTGTGTAGAGTGTGGTGTGGTATTGTGTAAATAGGTCAATTTAATTTGTGTTTGTGGTGTAATGTGTGGCTAGGGGCTGTAGAGAGTGTGTGTATAGGTGACTTAGTGTGTGTAGGGGTTGTAGAGAGGGTGTGTTTAGAGAATGTTGTATGTGTTTGCTGACAAGGAATGTAGTGTGTGTGTAGGTGGTGCAGTGTGTGTGTGTGTAGGAGATCTACTGTGTAAAGGACCCAGAGTGTGTATAGGAGATTGTGTGTGTGTGTGTAGGGGATTAAGAGTGCATATAGGGTAAGGGATCTAGCGTGTATCTGGAGCGTAATGTGTGTAGTGGTGCAGTGTGAGGGGTGCTGTAGTGTGTATATATATATTTGGACGTATTGTATGTTTGAGGGGTGCAGTGTGTGTGTATGTAAGAGGGGTGCTGTGTGTGAGGGTGTTTTTATCTGCCGTCACATTCTAGGTTTCTAATTTTCTTTGTCTGTTAACTCACTGAGGGTTATTTTATACATTATATATATATATATATATATATATGTATATATATATATATATATATATATATATATATACATATATATATATATATATATATATATATGTGTGTGTGCTGTGTGTGTGCTGTGTGTGTGAGCGAGGGTGCTGTTTGTCTGAGGGTGCTGTGTGTGAGTGAGGGTGTGCTGTGTGTGAGTGAGGGTGCTGTGTGTGAGTGATGGTGTGATGTGTGTGTTTGGGTGCTGTGCTGTGTGTTTGGGTGCTGCGCTGTGTGTCTGGGGGTGCGCTGTGTGTCTGGGGGTGCGCTGTGTGTGTTTGGGTGCGCTGTGTGTGTTTGGGTGCTGTGTGTGTCTGGGGGTGCGCTGTGTGTCTGGGGGTGCGCTGTGTGTCTGGGGGTGCGCTGTGTGTCTGGGGATGCGCTGTGTGTCTGGGGATGCACTGTGTATCTGGATGCGCTGTGTGTCTGGGGTTGCTGTGTGTCTGGGTGCTGTGTGTGTCTGGGTGCTGTGTGTGTCTGGGGGTGCTGTGTGTGTGTCTGGGGGTGATGTGTGTGTCTGGGTGCTGTGTGTGTCTGGGGGTGCTGTGTGTGTTTGGGTGCTGTGTGTGTTTGGGTGCTGTGTGTGTCTGGGGGTGCTGTGTGTGTGTCTGGGTGCTGTGTGTGTCTGGGTGCTGTGTGAGTCTGAGGGTGCTGTGTGTGTGTCTGGGGGTGCTGTGTGTGTGTGTCTGGGGGTGCTGTGTGTGTTTGGGTGCTGTGTGTGTCTGGGAGTGCTGTGTGTGTGTCTGGGTGCTGTGTGTGTCTGGCTGCTGTGTGTGTCTGAGGGTGCTGTGTGTGTGTCTGGAGGTGCTGTGTGTGAGTGTATTTTTTAATTTAAATTTAAATATATTTTTTTATTAATAAAATAAAATAAAAAGTTATATGACCCCTCCCTTCTTACCTTTATCCTGGGAGGGGGGGTCCGTTTTGCCATGAGGAGGGGCGTGCTGCCATGGAGGGTGCTTCCTTCCCTGGTGGTCTAGTCGTGAGAGAGAACTCTAGCCTGCAGGCTAGAGTTCACTCTCGCGAGATCTGAGCGTTGCAGCGGTAACCGCGGCACCGCTCAGAATCCCGCAAGAGGACACGGCGGAGCTGCTGGATAGAGCTCGCCGGGTCTTCTCCTCCCTCCCTCCCCAAGCGTCCGCATCTGAGTGCCTGTGGGCGGTGAGGGAGATCTTTGATCTCCCCACCGGCCCATGGAGGCAAACAGCAAGGCTGGCACTCGGGTAGCGCTGGCCCTGCAGGGGCTGGCAGGGGAGATCCTGTGATCTCCCCTGCCGCCCTCTGCCCCACGGCCATCGTGGCCCACTGGGCATTTGCCCGGTGTGCCCGATGGCCAGTCCGGGCCTGCTTAGAGGATCTGCTTTCTTTTAATGGCTCACACGACGACTTCCATCAGGGGACTTTATCGTAATTGGGGACCCTAACACTGTTTGTTCTGCCTTTTTGATTTTTCTCTTCTTCATCTTTTGTCCCCCGTGAGGGTTACATAGAAACATAGAAACATAGAAACATAGAATGTGACGGCAGATAAGAACCATTCGGCCCATCTAGTCTGCCCAGTTTTCTAAATACTTTCATTAGTCCCTGGCATTATCTTATAGTTAGGATAGCGAGGAGGAGAGAACATGGGAAGGTATGTTAGGGTGGTGACATAGGCCCTCCCTGGGAATTTTAGTTTGGTGGTAACTAAAAGGCACCTCTGACTTCTGTGCATTGGGGCACGCTTCTCACTGTTACTAACTACACATCATGGAAAAGGCATATTGATATGTGCGATGACACTAATGCTTTCATTGCTGTGTTTTTTACTGGTTTAAATGCTGCCCAGACCTGCGTGTCTCTACTGTTTAAACATTGTCGGAGATCTGCGCATCTCACATTACTGCACTTATGCCATATAAAGCTGGAGACCTGCGGGTCTCCCCACTCTTTTACTATGGATGGAAAAAGTATTTTTTTTTGTTTTTGTTTTTTTTAAATGACAAAAAAAGTTATCTTTTTCAAAGTATTAAATTATTTTAAAAGTTAACCCAAAAGTATGAAATTATTTGAAAAGCTTATGCAGAAATATTTAAAAAGACAGGCTGCATGGCCGGTGTGTTGTTAAGTGACATAATTCCTAGAAAATTCCTGCTCTGGCTGGCAGGAGTGTAATTAACAGGTGCCGAGCCTATATTGCTATTGCTCTAATGATATTTCCCGACAAAATGCTCTGTTTATAGCAGAATTCTTCCTGGGTAATTTGTGTTTTTCTTGCTGGGAAGTATTTTTTTTTTTTTTTATAACTACTAACTGCTTGCATGTTTTGTATTCTGTCTGGAAATGCTACTTATTATAATATAAATGACCATTTAAATTTGAGCCCTTATCAAGCAGAGTATTAGTACGCTGATAACATCTTATATTTAGAGAATAATCATTGAACCAGGCAACCTTCTACATTTCTTCTGGAATGAAAAGCTGAAATATGTGTTTACAGATGACATATAAAGAAAATATATATAGATATAGATATCTACAAATGACATATAAAGAATATATATAGATATCTACAAATGACATATAAAGACTATATATAGATATCTACAAATGACATGTAAAGACTATATATAGATATCTACAAATCTATATCTATAAGTATTAAGGCCTTTTGGCCTGTAATTGTGGGAGGGGCGTATGACACACCTCTTCCCTACTTAAGGGACACCCCTTACCTGGCTCCATATCGTTCGAGGTCAGCGCTGCATCATTTCCACTTCCGGGTCATCCAGACGCCATTTTACCTGATTACTCCATGAGGTTTTTTAAGCAGAGCTGTGTCAGGAATCCAGCCACAGGCTTTTCTGGCCTACCACCTTCTTTCTTCAATCCATCACCGTGGATGGTGTCCAAGTGACTCACAAACCGTAAGTCAACCTACCCGTTATGCCAGGCATCAGTCCCACGGCACCATGCACGGGTCAGGTCCTCACTTTACGGCTGCATTTTGTCTAAGTCTGTTCTAAAACCATTGCATGTTCATGCATATCATTCGTTTAAACCCCCTACCGGTCTTTGGGTGTACTACAGGCTTCTTAGACATTATCGCATTTCATGTACAAACCAACAAACCACTGCATTTTCGCCTACACACTGACCCCTACCGGTCATTCGGTGTACTACAGGCTTCTCAGAAATTATTGCATTTCATGTACAAACCATCGAACCACTGCATTTTCGCCTACACACTGACCCCTACCAGTCATTCAGTGTACTACAGGCTTCTCAGACATTATTGCATTTCATGTAAAATCAACCTTGCTTCATTTAAACGATTGTCATTTCGGTTTGTGTTTTCTGGTCGGCACTTATTCATAGTATATTCTATGCACGATTGCTGTTCGCATTAAAATGCATACGGTTAAGCTATTCATGCTAACTTCTGTTTCCCTTCATACTAAGATTCGGTTATTCTGCTATGTATTCACATAGATCTTTTTCGTGAGTTACATTTCATCATTTCATGTATTTACATTTGGTTAAAAAGTTGCTTGGTTAAATAGACAGACCATTTTCATGCTATTTTTAAGGTATCACTTATTACATCAAGGGTATGAAACCAGCTAACATTTCTGTATAGACATTGGACTCCCACGCTTACTGGAGTTTTCTTTTATAATTATCCATTTCATTACAATTAAATCAGCCTACGTTACAGGCCTCGTTTCTTTGTTGTTAACCATGACACAAGGATTTAATTCCTTTTCATGCATACTCGGGTTGAATCACACGTACTGATCCAACCAATCATACGTTTCCTGCACAGTAATCGGTTAAACTTTCAAATACTTATTTTACACGATCTTAGGTTGTCTATTTTGTTTCAGTTTGCTTATATATATATGGTTTTAATAATAATAGTTATTTTATTTTACAATGCAGATATTACATGTACATTACAGTTATGGTTAGCCTACATTACGGCTCCTTTTTCTGTCATGCTCGTACGACATACCACGAGTTCAAGGACATGGTCCTATTTTCAAAGAGTATAATGGAGATATGATGTTATTACAACCATGTACATTACGATTACATGGCACTAACTATTCAGGCCATTTCTTATCATACTCATACGATATACCACGAGTATATAAGAACACAGTCCTACCTTCCACAGAGGGTTTTGGGTTGAATCACACGCATTGGTTCAACCACTCATACGTCACGTTACAACATTTTCTGCATAGATTGTCATTTCACATGGCATTTACAAACTCAGGCCTTTTCTTGACACACTCAGACGACGTAACACGAGTATTCAAGAACACGGCATATACGTCTCACAAGACTTTCGGTTTTTGAATCACACGTTCTGGTTCATATATTCATACGTCACTTTACAGCAACATTTATGATTCTGCATATTGTCACTTCACCTTAAAAAGTCCCTTGCATTCCCAGATCAGTTTAGTGACATGCATATCATCTGATCACCTTCCATATATACACATTACACGGCCAATCCCCTGCTGCCATGGGCAGTCATGTCACTATCATACTCATAGATTTTACACCTCCCACACATACTGCTAGAAGCCCTAATCCCAGCCTATACAGATTACACAGGTCTCACAGGATCCATTCTCACTCTACCCCTTTTTAGGTTTATCCAGGTTTTCATATCTGTCGAATCTCAAAACTTCATACATACTACCAGGTACGTAAGCCTGCTCACGTTGTAGTTCACATACGTTTCATTCTTCTAGGCCATAGAGTACTGGCAAGTTAGGGGTATAGGCCCAAATAGGTACCTCCCTTCTTGGCATTTCTGCCTATCGTTTAGTGGTCCGCGAGGCCAACACCCCGCCTCAACGTTTCGGAAGCAAACACCATCGGGCCACACGTGAATTAGCCGCCTCGCAATATTATAGAGAGGGCCTCACCTGTCACTCCCTCCCCCTGTTTTCTTTTACTATCACCAAGAGGCCTACGATTCCTGCCACTACGACGGGTGGCCTCAATAACCCCTCGCGCCAACTCATAGACAGAGCCTCTCATAGCCACTTGGCAACTAGCAGGGCCTCACCTGTCACAAAACAAGATTAATTTTTCGCCTTTCAGGCCTGGTTAGCCTGCCAGTATCACCCCTGGGGAATCGGTCACTACACCCCTTACCATGGCTGGGATGGCCGCTGCGACCCCTCCAGCACTGGTTGAGTTGCAATCACTTTCTCCAGCCATCTGTTTCAGGGCACATGCTAAATCTGTGTCCAAATAAAATGTATCCCAAAACTATACTTAACATCAATAAACATTTCTGTACTTAAGACATTACTGCCACATCATCCATCTAGAGATTTGGTGGAATTTATTATCTCGGGTCTATCAGAAGGATTCACACAGGCCTCATACACATGCCTTCCGGAATCCTGGAATGTCCTAATTTACAATCCGCACAACAAACCCTACAGCGGTGGAGACACTCATAGCCAGGAAGTGGCAGAGGACTTCCTATGGGGGCCCTTCCAGTCCCCTCCGTTCACCACATGGCGGACAAACCCCATCGGTATTGTCACGGGGAAATCTTCTCACAAACAGAGACTTATCATTGATCTATCAACACCTCACACCTCTGCCACTCCTAGTCTGAACTCCCTCATACCCTCTGAGGAATTTTCACTGCAATATTCCACCATAGATCACGCCATTACGGCTATCATGCAGGCAGGGGCCGGAGCATGGCTCAGTAAGACTGATATCACAATGCTTTCAAGTTACTGCCTATCCACCCTACACTGTGTCACCTGCATGGTATCAAGTGGGCAGGGAACTACTATTTTGCTCACGTTTAACATTTAGGTTCCAAAGTAGTCCGGCCATTTTCGACGTATTCGCCGAAACCCTATGCTGGTTTTATTAAATATAGCCAGATGCCTACAGTTATACATTATCTGGATGATTTCTTACTGGTCGAGGAGAATATTTCCCCTCCCAGTAGCCTAAAAGAAACAATCAGTCTATTCGAACAGGTGGGTGTCCCAGTCTCCTCCACCAAGACTGAAGGACCAGATACCTTCATCACATTCCTGGGTATCATACTAGACTCAGCCACCATGCAAGCTAGCCTGCCACGCCCAAGGTAGAAAACATTCTGATCAACATAATCTCTACATACAACTCGGTACTTGCAACCGCAAGAATTACAGTCTCTGCTTGGGTCACTGAATTTTGCCATTCGCATCATACCTCAAGGCCGGGCTTTCATCTCACAACTCCTTTACATGTTTCCCACTTTTAGACATGATGGACACAGGTCACCCCTGGATACCCAAGCCACGGCAGGCGTAATTATGTGGAGAAAATTTTTAACCACCTTGAATGGTAAAAGCATGTTCCTTCCAAAATTGTCTGACTCCTCACCTACCATTTGGTCAGACGCGGCGTCTACCACAGGTTTTGCAGCAATTTTTCAGGAACGAATGGCTTTGGGGCAGCTGGCCTTCAGAAGTTCAGGACCTGGAGGGTTTTTCCACTACCTCAGCTCTGTTTGAGATATATCCCATCGTGACGGTTGCCGTGGCATGGGTGCATTTATGGGCAGGTTCGTCTGTACGTTGCTACTCAGACAACCAAGTAACTTGTCACATTATAAACAAGGCCGATCCAAATCACTGACTATTATGAGATTCTTGAGGAAACTCACTTGGCTGGCTGCATGTCATAATTTTCTCTTGTTTTGTATTCATGTTCCAGGTGTATGTAACACTGCTGCTGACAATTTGTCTCGCTTTAATTTCCAGGCTTTTCGTCAAATACTCCCGTCAGCCGCACTCACAGCCACGAACACCCCACTATTCCACCATCTAGTAATGGACTAGATGCTATTATGCAACATAGCAGAACATTGTCCCAATTAGCACTGTCTACTAATACCCGGGAAACTTACGATAGAGCTTTCCAACATCACATGCTAACTTTACAACCAGACAAATCAAGTGTCCTCCTACCAATTAAGAACATCCTTAGGGGTATTCAGAGATCCGAACCCCCACGTACGGCCCAGAGGCTACCCATAGATTTCCATATTTTTAAAGACTTATACAATTCACTAGATTTAAACCCTTTGCCAACAACACAAACCTCATCGTTAAAACCGCCATATACGTAGCCTTGTTTATGGTTTCTTGAGACCATGAGAATTTACCGCCATCAGCACAACACAGTCCACTCACATCCTACTTCATTCACACTTAACAAAACACATGGACTATTACATCTTGACTCTGCCTCACTCCAAAACCAGTCAACATGCACTTTCAGTAGAGGTTAAGTACTATCCTACTCACAACAGGTGGAGCCCCGTCAAACTACTGGACTCATATACCCAGCATAACAACGAACCACCATCTCAACCACTTTCAGTCTACAAGGTTCGGTACTCACTACCACCACCTTTATGACACACATCAGGTCTTTACTTACACAGCTGGGCCTCAAATCAGCTAACTATTCGGGCCACTCCTTCCGCATAGGAGCGGCCTCCACAGCATCCAGTGCAAACATTCCAGTTCATGTTATCAAGTCACTAGGGCGCTGGAAATCATCGGCTTACTCTAGATACATACCTAACCTGGTACAAGAAGTAAGAAATGCCTTTCAAGACATGTCTGGTTAAAGTATGTATATTGCTGGTATGTAATAAATTTGATTTTCTACTTTTGCCCTCTTTATTTACAGGCCTACCTCATCGTCGGTTCCGGCACACCACAACCGACTTGCTCTTTTAATACCATCCTACACTTATCAGTGTTTGTATCTTCTGTACTATCATGCGCCCTTAACACAAATATTCTTTATATGTCATTTGTAGATATCTATATCTATATATATTTTCTTTATATGTCATCTGTAAACACATATTTCAGATTTTTGTTCCAGAAGAAATGTAGAAGGTTGCCTGGTTCAATTTTTTCCCCCACCATAACCTTTTTTGGCACTGCCAAGCCTCACTAGCTAACTAGTAACCAACCTTATGCTGGTGATTTGCATTAACAATGATCAGCTGTCCATGAATGGTTCACTGGCTTTGCATATTTCCCCAAGTTGTGTGTCAAAGCTGTTGTATACAGCAGACACACACTCGAAGGAATCCATGTTTAAAATGGAATGAGGCAAAAATGTGATTCTTTGTTTAACTAATTTGCATATGTCCACCCAGAATCCTTTGCGGTAGTAACATCACTGTAGATTTGTGCAAGTCTTATGGCTTGACTGATGTGCAGATTTTTGTTTAACATTGTATTAACTATATATATGCAGGTGTCAAGTCCTGGGGGAAAAAGTGTGGAAACTCACCCAAGATCCACCTCCTAAAAAAAAAAAAAATTATACGTGCATATGCATATATATGGATGGGGGAAGGGGTGACAGTGTGTGGGGGCTGAAAGTGATTGGGGATGGTGATATTGTATGGAGGGAGTGTCAGTGTGTGCATGGGGATGATATAGTGTGTGTGGGAGGGTGACAGGGTGTGTGAGGGGGCAGTGACAGGGTTTAGAGGGGCGGTGACAGAGTGTGTGGGAGTGGCTGTGATGGTTTGTGGGGAGACAGGGTGGGGATGACTGTGACAAGGTGTGGGTAGGAAGATTGTAAGGGGGCATGGGGCTTTGAGAAGGTAGATGGGCTGTGAAAAGGTAGAGGGGCTGTGAGAGGGTAGGCGGCTGTGAGAGGGTAGGCGGCTGTGAGAGGGTAGGCGGCTGTGAGAGGGTAGGCGGCTGTGAGAGGGTAGGCGGCTGTGAGAGGGTAGGCGGCTGTGAGGTGGGTAGGGGGGCTGTAACGTGGGTAGGGGGGCTGTAACGTGGGTAGGGGGACTGTGAGTGGGTAGGGGGACTGTGAATGGGTAGGGCGTTGTAAGGTGGATTGGAGGCTGTATGGTGGGTAGGGGGGCTGTATGGTGGGTAAGGGGGCAGTGAGGTGGTAGGGGGCTGTATGGTGGGTAGTGGACTGTGAGGTAGGTGGGGGACTGTAAGTGTGTAGGGGGGCTATGAGTAGGTAGGGGTGCTATATGGTGGGTAGGGGGTGCTGTATGGTTGGTAGGGGGCTGTGAAAAGCCAAATACCTTTAGTTATCTGTAATTATTTCCCAATTGTCCAGTGGACAGCTTTCCCTGGTTGTCCCTGGTGGTCAGCCCAAATCTAGCCAGATATCCTATTCTTAATCAGTTCTTAGGGGACAACCTGTAATAAGGTTTTATTTTCTAGTGTTGCAATATTCAATCGTCAGAGTTACATGTAGTCATGGGAACATCATATTGGGAGACGGAAAAAAATAGATGCTTATAGTTTACATCTAAGTATATGTGAAGCAATCAATCAGCAATGTTAGAATCCGTTCATTTGTGTTAGAGTCAATCATGTTCTAGTTCCGAAGATTTTTTTTTTTAACTAAAGTTGAAAAAACGTTCCAGAGCGCATCTAGTATTTTACCTTCATCAGTAGTTTATAAATATTTGCTTTCAGCTTTACTAATGAGAACTGCAACGTGTATGCCAGATGGAGATAATTGCCAGACGGGGATCAACATTGTAATGCTAATACTAATCTCAAATATGTTTTTACAGGTTAAGGGTTACTCCAAGCAGTGATTTAAAGCGGTCATTGTTTAACCTCTTTTACTCCACATCCAGTAGCGTCATGGTGGCATCATTATCCAGCCCAGAACAATAGTTACGTGCAGGCTAATGTCAGTTCTGTGCATATTGGAAGGCTGTCATCAGAACCCACAGCATACTGGCAACAGGTGAACAATGGCTGCATGCCCCCAGTGCTGCCCATGTCATCCCCGCAGACTGATCTCCCTGATGTCCCACCCTTTGCAGTCGAGAGAACTTGGCCTCATTGCAGGAACAGAGGTACGTTTTCACTGCAGTTTTGTTTTAGTTATTTAAACTTTGGTGGGAAGAATGAATGAAGAACTGAATTCAACCTGTTACATTATTAAAGTTATTGTGTCAATGGTACTCATTTTTTGTTGAACAACAAGTTTTTAGCTCGGCATTAGATTATACACAGTCTGTGTATATACACACACACACACACACACACACACACACACACACACACACACACACACAACACGGTCAATGTTTCAGGTAGAAGGCGTAGAAAGTGAAAACGAACTTCTGATGCAGCTGTGGAATAGCTGTTGCCATGGTAACTAAAGTACATGGAATGGAAAACAAGACAGGTGACTGGAGTTTATGTAGAGTATAATAGACTTAGAGAAATCCAGATGGAACGTACAGCTTATTTACAAAACTTATTGAATTAGAGCTATGTCATGTGTAAATTGGCTTATCAAATAACAAGATCCCTAGACAATATAATTAGTTCACATGGTTAATGATATCCACCAACTCACATTAATATAATCTGAGCTAACCCTTACCTGGTTAACATGATGTTTTATGATCCTTGTACTAGAAAAAGAGCACTTTTCTTATACGTCATGTAAGATCCCTGGTGGTCCACCGATCTGCCGCTACTCCCACGCTGTCAGAGGCTCCAGTCAGCCTCTCGAACACCGGACGCTGTGCCCGCCCCTTTTTATGATGCGGCGCATGTGAGCCGGTGTCATGATATCACGGGAGCTCTTATTAATAGAGCTCAGCAAACTCACGCATTTTGGGGACGTGGTTATGCTAACAACGCCCGTAAACATATAGAAACTCAGTTTGCCCAAGGCACAGTGCTCTGTTGTGATCCCTAGTGTATCTAGTGTCCCAATAGCGCGTTCTTCTGTCCTTTTGGTATTTGACCCGGCTTGTTATAGACTATTCTGCTTTCTGGTTTCCTTGACTTGGCTTCGTTCCTTGTGATTGTCTATTTCTGGCTTCCCTTGACCTTGGCTTGTTTTTATAAGTTTCTTGTAGTTTTCTCTATATTCTGGACACTCTAAAGACCGGCTTAGGGACTTTCTATCTCTCTCTGTTTCTACTGGTGGGTTTTCACTCTGCGTGTTGGGTTAGTCATTACACGGCAAAACAAAGTAGTACCTTGTGGCCGCCATTCGACAAACGAACACATGGCGGTGGTCATTTTAATTAATTTGAACGCGTTCAGTGGTGTTTGGTCGTCGATTTCATGTAACTGAAATCGGAAAGCGATGGCACGAACACCGCTGAACTTCTACCTTCTCTGTGACTTAGACGTTTCGACAATAGCCGAGCGACGTTCGACAATTCGAACAGCACTTTACCAATGACATTTGCACAAACGGGTGCCATTCGTCTATTTGCACTGCATTTAATATGGGAAATAGACCGGCCACACAGCCCAAATCTATGGAACTGTTTTGGGCATCAAAATGTGCGTGCGCCCGGTCGGTCGGTCAAATGTGACTTCCAGCTAACTCCCGAACAGCTGAACGGATTTGCATGAATTTTGGATATGTTGTTCCCCCTAATTATGCTGTTTCTAAAAATGTAAGTTTTATGTGATTTTATGTGATGTATAATTTTAAAGTTATAGAAAGTGTGTTTTTTTCGCTTGGAGATAATTGAGCTGATACAGTAATTTATCTCCCAAGCAGAGGGGATGATTTTACTGTAATGAATGGGAGTGTTTAACTGTGTCTGTATATGATTGGTTGTTACGTTTGTGTTTTCAGTACCCAACAAGGTCCACGTGGGTGGTAACCTTGTGTGGAAATGTTTATAAAAGAAGCAATAAAGCCTCTGTGCATTCTGTTCCTGTTTGACCCTCAACATGTAGTCTTGTCTCGTGATTGGAGGGGAACTGCTATAATCACACTGGGGATTGCTATACTTTGTATACTCCCTTGAGCTCTAATCACTTAGCTCTTTTAAGAGCTGTTCCTGATACGCTCTCCTGGAGGAGAAGTCTTTCTCACACTGTCCTCGAGGACAGAAGCTGATCCAGGATGGAAGGAAGACGGCGGGACTCCAGTTAACCTACGGCGGTTGTGGAGTCTGTGGTGGTTGTGGTGTCCAGTGCGGTGCTTATGGTCCTCGGCGCAAGCTAGGAAGCGTCCGTCAATGGAAGGTCGGAGTACAGGTGATCTGTTACAGTGACCCTTGACAGGTGTCATTTCATTCATATCTTACTCCAGGTCTCAATTTAATATTTTGGATATATTTTTCAAATTATCACAATCTCTTAGAAAAAATTTTGAAATGATTTATTTGCAGAAGTCCTCATTACAATCTATGCAATTTTTTGTAGGTATATCAGTTAAAAAAAGTTTTTCTAACAGATTGTGAGCATTTCAAAAGTTTATTCAAAAATATTAAATCAAGGCTGGGGTGTGTGTTCAAAAGTGGGGTGCATCTAAACATAACATTAATTTGCAGAATCTCTTCTCAGAAGCAAAGATGTTTGGGTTTTTTCAGCACAAATATTCAAACAAAAACTAAATAATGAATAATGATGGTAAAAAGAAAGATACTAAAAAAAAAACAATAGATAAGAGAGTCAATATACCATTATCAGAAAGATTAGTTTTCATACTTAAATACAGCAAATACAGCAAATAAAGAAACTTAAAGAATAACTTGTGATAAACTACACAATTAATCAGCCACATGTAATGTTTGACTTGCCATGAACTGGCTGCAATGTTCTGCATTCCAACCGAGGATCACAAATTGACATTTGGTTATTAACAGTCCAATCCATGCAATCAGGAAAGCAAATCTCTGCACATTCAGAATTTACCCAGTCATTTTGCATATCTCACTTGGAGAGGAATGGCATGTTTTTTAAGGATGAAATGTCATTTGCCATTAAGCATAATCATCCATCATTGGATAGGAGATGGTGAACGTCGTAATCTAAAAAGTAGTTACAATTTAAACTGTGATGGGTTTCTTTCATGTACTAAAATGATTCATGGAAGGGAGAAAAGAAGATTATTATCAAGAATAATATGCTCTCTCTGATGCCACTAACGCAAATATGTCAGATTTTAAAAGCAAGGATGGAAAAATTCTTGATTTATAACGTTGCAGATTGCGCTTGCAGTAAAAGCATGTATAGAAATCCTGTATATTATGACTCTGCACTTGTTGATTATGTAACATTTTTAGAGCCTTATCATTTTTGCAAACATTTTTCATTCAATTCTTCAGTTAGACGTAAAGAACTTATAGAAGTAAGCTGTTTGATGCATGTTTGGATTAAGTTATTGTTTAGACATGTTTTATTCAAATTTAAAAAAAAAAATTGATGACCAGCTATTTTATTTAGAGATTGTTTAAAAAAGGACTACGCAACTTTGGACTTCAAACTGCTGCTAGACTGTAAGTGTTAATATCTTCTGCTGTTCATTGCTTAAAAGGGCACTTCACTGCCAAAACTATATATATATATATATATATATATATATATATATATATACTATTTATTATTATTATTATTATTTATAAAGCGCCAGCAATTTCCACTGTACAATGGGTGGACTAAGAGTATAAGTAGGGGTAATGAAATAGGTTGCTAGAAAAGTTTTCACTGAGAACTTAGTAGGTTATTTTAGACAGTTACAGGAGAGGAATCATGGGGTGGGGTGGGGAATGAAAATGCACTAACAGTTTAAATTATATGACATTTTTAAATAACTTTTTGAAGGAGTGGAGACTGGGTGAAAGTCTAGTGGAGAAGGGACGGGAGTTCCACAGAAAAGGTGCAGCCCTGGAGAAATCTTGGAGGCGAGCATCAGATGTGGAAGTACAGACAGAGTATAGGCATAGGTTTTCGGCAGAGCACGGCCTTGATGGAACATATTTGTGTATTATTGAGGATAGGTAGGTTGGAGCAGCATTTTCTAGGGACTTGTAAGCAAGCGTCAGAATCTTAAATTGGCCCTATATCTAACTGGAAGCCAATGTAGGGACAGAGCGGGGAGGCATGGGAGGTGCAGGCGGACAGGAAAATGAGCCTTGCCACCTAATTTATTATAGATTGCAGTGGAGCAATCTGGGAACACGTAAGACCACCGAGAACGGGATTGCAGTAGTCAAGGCGAGAAAGAACAACGGCATGGACAGCACATTAGCCATATCTGGTGTTAGGATTTGGCAGGATTTGGTGATCGACTGGACATTAGGGGTGAAGGAGAGGTCGGAGTCAAAGAGAACAGCGAGTCGCAGGTAGAGGTTATGGTGGTGCCGTTGACTTGGAGGGAGACAGACACGCGAGTATCAACACTTGAGGGAGGAAAGATCAGAAATTCTGTTTTGGACCGGTTGAGTTTAAGGAAGTTAGCAGCCATCCAGTTGCAAATCATGGAGAGGCAGTCAGAGACACAAGTCAAGCTGGGCGGAGAGAGATCAGGAGACGATAGATAGATTTGCGTGTCATCTGCAGATGACACGCAAATCTATCTATCGTCTCCTGATCTCTCTCCGCCCATCTTGACTTGATAATGGAAGCCAAAAGAGCTGATGAGTTTACAAAGGGAGGAAGTATAGATAGAGAACAGTAGGGGACCAAGGACATAACCTTAGGGAACGCTAACAGAGAGGAGTTGGGGAGAAGAGACAGAGCCAGAGAAAGAAACACTGAAAAAGCGCTGGGAGAGGTAGGAGGAGCACCAGGATAGAGCAATATCCCAAAGACTGAGATTACAGAGAATGAGAAGAAGCTGTTGATCAACAGTGTCAAAAGCAGCAGAAAGATCAAGGAGAATTAGGATAGAGTAATGGCCACGAGATTTAGCAGTGATTAAATAGTTGGATACTTTTGTCACAGCCGTTTCAACAGAGTGACAAACGCGGAATCAAGACTGAAGCGGGTCAAGCAGAGAGATGGATTCAAGGAAGTCTGTCAATCTCACATACACAACTCTCTCAAGGATCTTGGAGGCAAATGGCAGTAGCGATATAGGGCGGTAGTTGGACGGGGAGTTCGGGTCAAGGTTGGGCTATTTCAGAATCGGCGTTCTGGTTGCATGCTTGAAGGCTGAAGTAGATATACAGGAGGAAAGGGAGAGTGACATTTTTGTGAGAGGAAGAGCAAGAGAGGGAGACAGAGTGCGCATGAGATGTGAGGGAATAGGATCGAGAGAACAGGTGGTGGGGCAGGAGGACCGGAGCAGAGCAGAAATCGCTACTTTTGTAGGAGGTGCGAGGCAAGGCAGGTGCTCTTTGCTAGGCAGGTGCTCTGAGCAATTGCTGCCTCTTAAGCTTAGCTCCACTGAGCTATCCAAAGCAGGAAGTAACAGGTCATGTTGTTTGATTGACAGCCAGGCATGGGGTGGGGGGTTGTAATATCAATCACTTTCTAAAGTACTGTCAAGTACTGTAAAGTACTTTCTAAAATCACTGTCAGAAACCTACAAAGATTTCATTGATGTTTTCAGCTACAAACAGAAAAAAAAGACCACACCATAAAATCGCAGACATGCCCTGCAATTAAATCTAGGAAACGTGCAGCCCTTGCAACCTTGGGAACTCTCTGAACCTCTACTGTAAAGTCTACTAGGTGGAGTAAAGGGTAGAAGCCACTTATTGGGCCAAAAGCTTCTTTGGGGTTTAAAAAAAATGTTTCAATTCATTATTTAAAAAATAAAGCAGGCAGCAGTTTCTGTTTTCTATTCAGGATTCCACCTTGTAGCAAAGTTACACCTTATAAAAAATAGAATTATAGGTGTTTGTTAAAAACATCAGTGTCTAGTAAATGGGCCCGTACGTTCTTACTAGGAAAAATAACTGCATGAAAAATTGTTCTGTATTCTAAAAACCGCTGGAAACCCAAACTTGCACATGACATGACCTTTATCTTTTTTTTTTTTTTTTTTGCAGTGCATAAAGTAATTACATACACGCCTGAGGTACCCCAACGGCAATCCTCTGGCCCCATAATAAGCGTTACGTTTGGGGTATTAGAGTGAGCTTGCACTTTTTTTTTTAATATTGTGAGAAACATGAGTGCATACAGCAATCATTCTGAACTTTGCTTAAACTTAAATATAGGTGTGTCAATCAAGAATTTGTTAATGAGATTTGTTTAAACGTGGTTTGACATAGCCTCCTATAAGTAATATAAAACTTGGTAATATTTAAACATCTGGTACATATTAGAATCTTACACATGCTGAACCTGGACATAGGTATATCTCTACGTTTAAGGGTGTGTTAGCCCGAGTCTTCCAGACCAGGCGTGTCTGGAATGGGGTTCTTGAGGTTAGGCTGTGGCAAGTTAAGTGAGACATACACAGCCCGTGCAGAAGCAAGACAAAAACCTTGTTTAGTCGCATGTTATATACAGTATAATGTATGAGTGCTATCTAGGTAGGTCCTCTTGGCTGCTATTTAAGGCACAGGCTAGTTATAATAATCATATTTTGTGTCAGCACCATGTCAAGGGACTGATCTGCAAAACATAATAGGCCACATGTACGTTTCAGTTATCGAAGGAGACTTAACTTGTCTACATTAGTTCAGCATCTAAAACACCATAAATACACACATTAAGCTAGTCAGCGTTTGTTGCCTCTAGTAGGTGGAGAGAGTCTTCACTGTGAGAGCCGAGTCAAAAGCTGTGGGCCACATAACGAGACAGTCCATGCCGTTTCAGCCAATGCCCACTCTGGAGGTCTTGTTGGCGTGCCTGGAAAGGATGATGGCGTGCCCCTTCAGCTGCGCCCTGATATCCTGTGCCTCCGCTTGAGCTTCACAGCGCAGTGCCGGTGAAGCACCCCTCCTGCTCGGGGACTTTCGGTGAGCCTTTACCACTAGTCCACAGACTTGCCTCGTTACTGGGGCTGAGTCCTTCCCCGGTGTGGGGCTGCATATTTCTGCTGGCGTCGCGCTCTCCTTTGCAGGTGTGGGTGGGGATTGGGGGTTGCCCCCCGTGTTGCTCTAGTCCCCGATGGGCCATCATGGTGAGAGTAGGTAGCTCCGTTAGATGCTTTGCCAGGTCGGTGCCCCTCCGGCTGCGCCTCGGTCTTTAGCCATACTGAGGACAGCTTCTTGGCTGGCTGTTGTGCATGTGTTGCTCTGGTCATAAAGCAGACCTGTGTTGGGGCTGGTGGCTGGCGCCTGTTCTCCAAGCATTCCCAGAATCGCTGGCATACAGCGTCAAATCGTGCTTGGAAAGCTGCTGCCCAGTCGCTGGGTGTGGATGGCATCGTGTTGGAAGTAGTGCCGTCGGCCATCTTGGTTCGGCTCCGTGGCTTCCACCTATCTGATATGTGCCCAGGAGTTGGTTATCGGTGAGTGCTCTCCTCCAAAAGGCAGACCGGGATGAACCCCACCGGGCCAAAGGGGGGGGAACGAGGGCCCAGGCGCAGAGATCCATGCTCTTTTGGCAGCAGGAGAGCGGCCGCCTCTCCTGCACCTGCCCTGCTTGTAGGCCTCAGTCTCCTGTTGGGCGAGGGTTGCCCCCACTGCTGCTCTGGTGATATCAGTTTATGCTGCTTGAAGTCACCCCTCTTTTGATGATCTTTCTGCTTCGCTGAATTGTCATTAGGGTAGTTAAATTCTACAGTAATCATTGTACTCAGGAGGAGCTGCTGAGGTTTGCTTCCTCTCAGCTCTGCAGTCAGGCCCCTCCCCCATGACCTTTATCTTTTATGTTATTCTACGCTGTCTCCAGGAATAAAAATTGAAGATTATATTAGCTTTGGTGTACTAATAATCTTAATTTTAGTAATGACAGGAGGCGAATATTTGCATATCTTTCTTTACTGAAAACTCCAGCAGCATAGAAACAGTAACAACCAATCAGAGAAAAGATATGGTGCCCATAAAAGGCCCTGTCTATGACATCACTTCCTCTTTCTTTGAAGCGAAACAATAAGTAACAACAAGAGACATAATGATATTACGTCAACAGTTCAACAACATATTAGAATATCCAACTCCAGTAGTTCCGCGATGCAGAGGTATGGAAGGTGAATCTTTGTCTCGATGAGAGGACGTTCACGCTGCAAGAAAAAGAAAAAGGTGAAAGGTTTCTGGCGTGATAACTTGTCCGCATACAATAAGCATTAAGCATCTGACATACCAACGAACATTAGAGTGTGAAACATATCAATATATATTAATACTAAAGCAATGATATTTAAGAAGCTATAAACACAACATAATTCAAGGTTCGTGTCTAATATTCAACCTATACAAGACCCTCAAGATACAGGTCTAATTAGCAAACATACAAACCATAACGTACTTACCTTCCTGAACATAAGGGCATATTCTGGTCCACACGAGGAAACATGGGAGGGATCCTATAGGGTGGGAAATATTCGCCTCCTGTCATTACTAAAATTAAGATTATTAGTACACTAAAGCTAATATAATCTTCAATTTTACCACATGACAGGAGGCTTCATATTTGCATTTTTAAAGCTTTGAATTGACCAATGTGAAGGAAGCATGAGATGTTGTCGAAATAGAACGTTCCAAACGTACTTTCTCGCGCCCTGACCGCGCAGCGTATAATGCCGGCTAGGGGAGCGTCGGCCCGAAATTTGCTTGTGAGTCCGCCGCTCCCCTGACCGAGTGGGCTCCGAAACAAGGTTCGACGCCCGCGAAAGACAATAGCCAGCAGACCCATCTGGCCAGTGTTGCGGTAGTCACCGGTCCATGAGGGTTCACGTACGACGTCAGGAGGTGACCCGTCGAATGAGTTCGAAGGGGGGTATTGATATCGGCATACCCATTAGCATTCTGACCACGCATAGTGTGGTGTCTGACACTGAAGACGAATCGGACTTAGTTCGTCTCGACATGGTAAAGGCAACCCCGTCTGGTGTGAGAGAGAAGCCATCCATATCGCAAGCCCTAACGTCCGCCACACATCTAAAGGAGTCGAGGCATAATAAGAGTGCTAGTTTGGCTGAAAGTTGTTTCAGTGACAAACCAGGATTGTCCGGCCATTCCCTAAGGGATCTAAGCACCACATCCACCTGTCAGCGGTGTGAGTACTTGGGTGCCAGGGGTCTCGATAATTCGGCACACCGTAGTAGTCGACAAAACCAGTGAATATTGAACTACTGGCCTGCCCTGTACCGGAACGTGCGCCGCCGATATGGTGGGTCAGATCGCGTTGAGGGATCGACATGACCGACCCACGAGACCAGGTGTGACAGATGGTAAGGATCAGCGTGACAGGTGCGGTAAAGGGGTCGGAATCCCTTTCCACCCACCAGTCACACCAGGCCGACCAGGCAGGAAATAGCATTTCCTGGTGCCGGGAGCCTACGAGTCCCATAGAAGGACTTAGTTGATGCAATAGGTCGTGGACTGACCAGGAGCCCCTGAAACCGTCCAGGCCACTAGTGCCAGTTGTCCTTCCCTGACAAGGGAGTGAGCTTCCCCTCGCGGGCCCATCAGAAGTAGAGAAAAGTCAGGGAGTAGTAGAGGGTCTTCGCGAGACATCTCCAGGCGATCCGGCAACCGCGGTTGATTTGTCCGAGGGGTGTCATGAGCAGGAGCGATATCTTGTGGGTACGTGTGTATCGAAGCACCCTTGCTATTGTGGAGAACGGCTGGGACACATCCACCGCTTCGCATCCGGAGGAAGAGTCAAGGATCGTTCAGCCAATTCAAGTTTGTATGTGAAGTAATCACCATCGAAATTCTGTCCTCCTTTCTGCTGACCGTGAGATCCAGTGGTCGTAAGAGTGGCCGGTGCGTACGTATCTCGCCAACAGCTGTTGCATGGCCCTGTAGTGTAGTGGGCCAGGGAATATCGCTTGTATGGAGGGGGAGAGGAATCCCGCAATCCGGCTAGTATCCTGAGAGGAATCGTATCCAACCTTAGAGTGTGTCTGACATCTATCCTCATAGAGGCGATCTTTGCCCTAGACCGACGCGGAACGTGGTTCTCCAAGCCGATGTCGAAACCGAGGAATTGGCCCAACTCGGATGGATAAGCGATCTTAGTTTGTGTACTACCAAATGTGTAAACCAGTCGTTATCGCTTAGGCGGTCTTGTAGAAGATGAATTTCCTCCATCTTGAAGTGTTTGTATACCACGTGGGAGTTCCATTGATGTAGCCTCCTGGCTTCTGCTTGACCAGGAAAACATCTGAGGAAGCCTTCCCCTCCGGTGCATATTGGATTGCGCCCTTCTTGAAAAGGGGTGCGGATTTCTCTGTCCACGAGGCGTTCCAGTTCTGCCAGCATGCGTAATGGAGGCGAAAGGGCGACCTGAACGGCTGTGATAAAAAATTCTGTGAGATAGCCTTGTAGTGTCTGGAGAATTGGAAACAGTCATCTATGTAGGTCGACTCACTAGTAGAGAAGCGAGTAAGAAAATATCCGAGGACTGTGTATACGATCTGGAACCTGTCGCCCAGAAGCGGCTGGCGGCTCGGTTCCGCTACCGACCAGTCCTCCCAAAAACATCTTTCCCCGTAGGGGAGACTTGAATAGATTTACGTGCTCCTTGAGTCCTGACATGAACACTACTTCAAATAGTAGGCCTTGTGCTTTTGGGGCGAATTCTTGTCTTTCCTAAGTCCCATAATGTGTTGTTGATGCGCACCAGAACAGAATTGTGTCTGTCGGCGCATAGTACGTCATCCATTGAGCTCGGGCGCAACTACCACTTGTCTGGTAGCAGTGGTCTGGGGTATTTGGCCCTGAGGCGTGCGCATACTTCCATCCCCAGAGGGTTGCGCGGCCAATAGCGTTCCTCCAGGAACGGTCCGTCTTCGGTCACTCTGGTTTAGTGCCGCTATTGCTATCTCTGCCTCGGCCGCTGTCACAGAGTCAGGTTTCCCTAACGTACTTCGAGGAAGTGTCCATCAAGCGATGTGGGGCAGAGCCCATAACAGAACCTTCTCCACTGAGGCCGCTACAGCGGCGTTTGTCATTGCTTAGAAATCTTGGGAAGGTTGAGAGTGTCCACCATGACTCATTCCCGTCCTGTTTGGAGACAGTGGTAGTCAGTGGGAGTAGTGTTTGAGGATCAGCACGTAGGGGTGCTAGACTCCTGTTAGAACTGGGGATCACCCGGGTAAAATGGTTTGACTTGCCTGTTTAGTTTGTTTGAGTGTATGAATACCTGTGCCAAGTGTAGAGGGGTCACCTCTATTAGTGTAATCTGGCTACTGAGAGCCGCGGTGCAGGCGCGACTGACTGGTAGTGGTGTTAAGTCAGGTTAGCCGGGTCCACCACAAATGTACGCCAGAGCTGTATGTACGGTATTAAATTATACCGGTTGATTATAGAGGCGCGTGGGGCCTGTCTCCATAAGGTCTGTAACCGCAGGACCCACGTCTGTTCGGGTGGATTCATCCCAGGTGGTGTGCCATGGTAACCCAGAGGACACTTACATTAAAGGTAATGGTCTGTCAGTGACCTCGCATGCATATCTGGGGGGTCAACCCAGGTGGCGTGCCATGAAAAAGTACCCAGAGGACACCCACATCATAATTATTGGCACCTTGCAAGTATTGCATGCATATCTGGGGGTCACCCCAGGTGGTGTGTCATGTAAAAAACAACCCAGAGGACACCCACGTTCAATATGTACCCTAGGCACCGTAAATATACATATACGTAGCCCTGTGAAGGGTACTACGCAGTACATTCAGTTTCCTTAGTGGTCCTGCCGTCAAACCGTATCCTGCATGGTACTGTTGCTTTAAAGTAAACTGACAGGCAGTGAGAGGGCTGTATATGCACGTAGTAAGTGAAATCAGGGCTGTATGTGTTTATCTCTTGAAAAATACAGGCCCTTGTGCATATCATCGGGGTTCACCCCGGGTGGTGTGCCGTGGCAATCAGAGGACACCCACATCAATTGAAATGGGCCGTCAGCACCCTTGCATGCATATCTGGGGGTCACCCCAGGTGGTGTGCCATGAAAAAATACCCAGAGGACACCCACATAAATTTTTTGCACCCTTGGGTACAGTAATGTAATATAACCCTGTGCCGGGTAATCAGTATAATATTCCCTTTGAAGGGTATTGCAGTCTTTGATCCCCTGAGGGGAAAAAACGTTGCCTCAAAAGGTTGACTACCATTGCTATAGCCAGTGTGTAATTCCACAGCAGATTGAACTCTTGCTGAACTCTTGCTGCACAGGGGAGTTGAACTCATGGAGGAAAACTCCCAGTGCAAGCCTTTAACCACTGAGTGACCAGCGAGGCAGTATGGCAGTTAAGGTATGTATATCATATATAGTACAGCCTCCATACCAAAGAAACTCAATTGTGCAGGATGGAGAGTAATGCCTACCACAAACTTAAATTTGTACCTTATAAACTGGTACATAGGTAAAATAGGACACTTATTAAACTAATAGGTTAAATTTAAACGTAGATAATGAATGTTATTTACAAATATGTGAGAAAAGGTCCTTATATATATCCTGCTTTTATTGCCAGTAAAATGACCTTGTTGGTCATGAAAAAATACCCAGAGGACACCCACATAAATTTCACCCTTGGGTGCAGTAGTGAGGTATGACCCTGTATAGGGAAACCATATAATATACCCTGGATGGGTAAAGTGATACCACCAAATTCCCCTGAGGGGAGGAAATATAAACATATGTCACTTTAAATTGCTTGTATCATATCAGCAGGGACTGATAGCTTGTATAATAATAAGCCTTCAACTACAAATGTATATTATATGCATGCACTCCACTTGCCTCACTGAGGCAGATATACAGGAAAACGTAAAAAATGAAAAAATGAAAAACTTTTTCACCTTTTGGGGTAGGATGCAGAAATGTAACTCTCCCCTGCACCAGAACGAAAGTGGCTAGGGGAGAGAGCGGGGAGTCACCCTGAGGGCAATCCCCGGTACCGTGGCGGCGGTCGGGTGAATACCGAGTCGCCGTGATGGAAGAGAGACGGTCGCCGCGGATCTCGCGATAACCGCGAGATCCAAGATGGCCGCCAGCCGCGTGGGGAAGGGGTTCCCACTCGCGGCCGCTAGCGAGACGCAGAACGCGGCAATCACAAAGCAAACACAGTAATAACAATAACCCCGGCTACCCTCCACCCGTCCCCACCAGCCCCTGTATAATAGCAGGCAGGTCCGCGCGGCGAGCGAGGCACGGGCAGCCGCGCCGCCCGCGGATCGCCTGGAAAGTGTGGTAGAGATATAAGGCAAAATACAGGGACAGTTAGAGACAGAGAGGGGGAAAAACGGGTACAGGTAGACAGGGTATTAAGAATGTTAGATCAAAATAAAACGGTACACAATACAGAATAACAAGGAATAACCAATATGAAGCATCAGGTAAAAAATACTCTGACCTGTTGATGGCTGGAGCAGCAAAGAAAGAGGAAGTGATGTCATAGACAGGGCCTTTTATGGGCACCATATCTTTTCTCTGATTGGTTGTTACTGTTTCTATGCTGCTGGAGTTTTCAGTAAAGAAAGATATGCAAATATGAAGCCTCCTGTCATGTGGTAAAATTCATTAAAATCAAAACCAGCTCACTTAGAATCATTAATTACCTCCTGCATGAACAAATGCGTCGAAGGTGCCCTTTGTAATTTTTCATGTTCGCTTATACTTTTCTTTCAGCGTTGTATCTTGAGTTCTGTTGCTATTAATCACTGAATCGCATGTTAATTAGGAGCTTTGTTAACAATCCAGCATAAAATACAAGTTTTCAGTCATTAAAATCTTTAATCAGATAAGTTATTATACATGTCCAATAAAAGTAACACATTTTGCA
The DNA here is from genome assembly GCF_036172605.1 of Pelobates fuscus. Taxonomy (NCBI): domain Eukaryota; kingdom Metazoa; phylum Chordata; class Amphibia; order Anura; family Pelobatidae; genus Pelobates; species Pelobates fuscus. Next base: position 63,811,304 of record NC_086317.1, on the reverse strand, counting down.
CACATTAACAACTCTTTTAAAATATCACAGATTCACAGCTTCCTGGATCCATTTGGCAGCTAAGAGCTGTTTAGGCAGTAGGGAAGATTTTCGATCTCTATTTGACCCCTTGAGGTTCCTAGAATAAGACCTATGATATTATTCATATTCCATTTCTTATATCTTCTATTGTCATCTTGTAATAAATTTTATTCACATTAAGCACACCGCTAATTCCCTTACAGCACATCAGGAAATGTATGCTATTTAACCTAGGCTCTTCTATAAATAAAACTTTTGCTTGCTTTGTTGAATATTTCCTAAGCGGTCAATTAGTGATTTGGCTGATGTACTATCACTAATGTCAAAGCACTTCAGGACATTCTAAGAAAAAAGACACATCTCAACACATTATTTGTAGCAAACCACTTTGAGGTTTATTCAAAATCAGTGTCTTGCTGGGAATTAAGCATAGAATTTCAAATGTTAGGTCAAAATACTTGAGCTGGTAATCTAGATCAGTTGATGAATTGTTCCATTTAATTTGAATAATATTAGCCAAATGTTGTATAACTGATAATCCATGAGTCTTCTTAACATTGTGGAACATTCTGTGCTGTGATCTTATAGTCAACTATGAAGGGTGCCCACAATAACAACAGTCTAAGCTATCTCCGTTTATAGACAATTTGTCTTATCGTGGGCTGAAGAAACTCTAAGTTTGCCATAGGTTGAAGGACTTCTAGGCTTTTAGAGAAATATTTCAATCCCTTTCCAGATTCATGTAAGTCAACAATTCTACTACATTCTACTTTTTTGATGTCTGTTTTTTTCAATTGTCAAGATATTTTGCATTGTATGGTTTTTTAAAATTATTTTATTGCTACAGAACACCCGCAGACTGATTTGTTTTTTTTTAAGTGTTGAGATTTCCTTTGTTTGAGGCATGGTTCACATTAGGCAATGCTTCTCTGGACAACATTCCCATTTCATTGATTTGACAACAGGTTAGCAAATTCCTGACTGATTATCTTTTGAAGAAACCATTATCCAAGGGGAAAGAAAGAAAGAATACAGAAAAGTTTATCATACTTACCGTCATTTTCTTTTCCTGGCTATTATTCATGGCAGCATCACTTATGGGTAGCTTTGCCCCAATCAGGAACAGGACAGGAACAGGTTCAATTAATCTGGACCAGACTGGGGTACAAAAGGTCCCTCCTCTTTCTATCCCACAGTCGAGTTCCAAAACTTAAAATAATTTTAAGGGGGGGTTGCTGATGCTGCCATGAATAATAGCAAGGAAAAGAAAATTACGGTAAGTATGATAAAATCTTCTGTATTCCTGGCTAATCATGGCAGCATCACTTATGGGTAATACCCAAGCTTCACCACAGGGAGGGAAAAACCCAAATAGCCAAACACTCTACACCAGAGGATGCTGAATTAAGTTTAATTTAGATAGACTCCATGGAGGATAGAACATCTCTACCAAATGCCGTAGAGGATGATGCCAAATCCAGTTTGTAGTGCTTGATGAAAGTAAGAGGTGAAGACCACGTAGCTGCCTTACAGATGTCGTCAGATGGAACTTCTGCCCAATTTGCCCATGATGTTGCTAAAGCCCTTGTAGAGTGAGACTTGATCTTACTAGGAGGAGTAAGGTTTTTTTAACTGATAAGCCTTTATTATAGTATTGGAGATCCAACGCCTCAAAGTAGAAGTAGAGGCTGCTTCCCCTCTTCTGGGACCTTTCGGAAGAACAAACAGATGTTGAGACTTCCAAAAATGTTGAGATACTTTGATGTACTTGAGTAGGCACTGTCTGACGTCCAATTGATGAAGTTTCACTTCCGCTGGAGAAGGAGACGGATAAAAGGAAGGAATAACAATTTCCTGGAGGATGTGGAAATTCGAGACCACTTTAGGCAGAAACTCTTGTCTAGGTCTCAAGACCACCCTGTTGTGGAACACATGAAAGTGGTTTTCATCACAGGAGAATGCATGAATTTCTGACATGCGTTTTGCAGTAGTTATAGCCACCAGAAACAAGGTCTTATATGTTAGTAAGACAATACCCAGCTCATCTAATGGAGCAAAGGGTTTTCAGACAAAACCTCCAGTACCATCGGTAAATTCCAAGGAGGAGAATAATTCCTGTTCGGAGGTCTTATACGGATGGTTGCTTTAAAAAATCTGGCAATTAGAGGATCTGATGTCCATGACCTGTTGCAGAGAGCGGATAAAGCCGATTGGACTTTCAGAGTACTTAGACTCAGCCCTTTCTCCAGACCTGCCTGAAGAAAATTTAGAATGTTGATGTTAGAGGGCTGAAGAAAATCTACATTATTATCTTGAGACCAGGAACGAAAAACCTCCCATATCCTATGGTAGGAAGATTTAAGGAGAGTATTAACAACAGACTCTGAGATACCTTGAGCTAGTAGTCTGTCCTTTTCAAGAGCCATCCACCCAATTTCAGCTGGCTGGGGTTGGGATGAACAGCCGGTCCCTGTGTCAAGATGTCTGGTCTGTGAGGAAGAGGCCAAGGAGGTTCCAGGCTCATCTTGTTCAGGAGAGGAAACCAAGGTCTGCGAGGCCAAATTGGGATGATGGCAATTACCTTGAGACCTTCTTTCCATATCTTTCTCAGCAGTCTGTAAATCATTAGTAGGTGAGGGAACGCGTACCCGAGGTCGAATTTCCACGTAAGAGACAGGGCATCCCTCCTGCTGCTCAATGATCCGCATGTAGAGAGTAAAACATTTTGACCTGAGTAATGTTGTATGATGCCATCAGATCGATTTGAGGTACTCCCCACCGTAGGGTAATTAACTGAAATAAATCTGGGTGCAACTTCCATTCTCCTTGGAGAATCCTTGTTCTGCTGAGATAGTCCGCCAATAAATTTTCTGTCCCCGGTAGGTAAACTGCTTTCAAGCCTTGTAAATGGAGTTGCTCAAACTTCATTATAGGAGTCAGCTCCATCAGAAGAGAATAGCTTTGTGTGCCTCCCTGGTGATTTATATAAGAAGCAACTGCTCTGTTGTCCGTATGTACTCTCACCCAAGCATTCCTTAAGAGAGGACGGAACCCCTTTAGTGCTCTGAGAACCGCTCTCATTTCTCTCAAATTTGAATGAAGCTTTGTCTCCTTCCATGACCATGTTCCTTGAATCCATGAGTTGTTCAGGTGTGCATTTCATTCCAGAAGGCTGGCATCTGTTGTTATAGCTATCCAAGCCAGTTCTTCCAGGGGGAAACCTCGAAATAGGTTCTCTTCTTTTGTCCACCAATACAGATCTTTTGAAATACTCGGGAGGAAACAAATCCTCTGATCCCAATTGCCTGTTTTTGCCTTGAACTGCATGAGAAACTGCCTCTGAATAGGTTGCATACTCCACTGGGCCCATTTTACTAGGCCTATCGTGGAAGTAAGGGACCCCAATAGGCTCATAAATTCTCTTGCTGAAATGTAGGATTTCTGACGCAAGCCTCTGATTTTCTTCACAATTCGTATTTTTCTTTCTGTAGACAGAGATACCAGGCCATTTACTGAGTCTATATTTGCTCCCAGGAAAATCATCCTCTGTGAAGGCACCAACGAACTATTTTTGGGATTTATCAACCAACCATGTTCTTGAAGGTATTTGATGGTAATTCTTGTGTGAAGATTCACTATTTAACTGGACGGACCTATGATCAGAAAATCGTCCAGATAATGATGAAGCTCGATGTTCTTTGTCCTTATAAAGGCAACAAGGGAAATGAGAATCTTTGAGAATGTTCTGGGGGCCAAACTTAAGCCGAAGGGAAGTCCCTTGAACTGGTAGTGATTCCCCGAAATCCAGAACCTCAGGAACCGGCGATGACTGTCGTGAATAGGTATTTTTTATAGTATGCGTCTTTATATTTGGCAGGATTGTAGTAATAGACTCCATCTTGAACGTTCTTGTTTTCAATTTTGTATTCAAACCTTTTAGATCCAGAATTAGACGCCATTTTCCCTGAGGTTTAGGAGCCAGAAATATAGTAGAATAGTAGCCGCTGTAACGCTCTTTGTAAGGAACTTTCTCTATAACCTAGTTCTGCAGTAGTTGGGAAATAATGCTGTTCAGTGCAACTTCTTTTCTTCCTTTTGCAACTCTTGAACAAATGAAGGTATTTTGAGAAGGGAATTCGTTGAATTCTATCTTGTATCCTTGCATAGAAAGAAGGATAGAAAGAACCCAAGTATCTTGAATACTTTGGGCCCAAACCGGATAAAAGAAGCGAAGTCTGCCTCCTATAACATCTGGCTGTGCCAGCAAACATTCAGAAGTTTTTACTGGCTGGTCTGGATCCTCTTCCTCTAACAGATTTTGATGTAGTTGTCTGATAGCTTCTCCAGTTAGAATTTCTGTTTAGAATTTCAGCTGCTTTATGAATTGCATCTTCTAAGATTTTACCAAAAAGCAGGTCACCTTGAAAAGGGAGAGCACAAAGAGAAGCTTTAGAGGCGTAATCTGCACCCCAATAGTGAAGCCATAATGCTCTCCTAGAGGCTACAGACAGCACCATACTTTTTGCTACCATCTTGGTAACATCTAGGGAAGCTTCAGAGCAGAATTCTGTGGCTAGCTTTAAATCTTTAAGGCCGTCCATCAGGTGTTCTCTACGGACTCCTCTAGTAATATCCCTTTCTAGATTTTCAATCCAGATTTTAAGAGCTCTGGATAAAGTGGTTAGGGCAATAGCTGGATGTAATGCTGATCCCAGAGCCAGGTATGCCTTAATAAGGTTGGCGTCCAATCGCTTTTCCACTGGCTCTCTCAAATATGCCATGGAGTCTATGGGAAGAGTAGTTATTTTTGCCATATGGATGACTGCCGCGTCAATATTAGGAACAGAAATATAATCTGGGAGTCTTACTCTTTAAAGTAGCTTTTCTCTCTGGTCTATTCCATTCTTCATGGATGACTTCTTTAATAGCAGTGTGAACCGGAAACGTGGGTCTGTTAGACTTCAGATCTTCAAAATATCTGTCAGACTCCTTTCTTTCCATACTCTCTTCAGGGATTCTTAAAGGACCACTCTAGGCACCCAGACCACTTCAGCTTAATGAAGTGGTCTGGGTGCCAGGTCCAGCTAGGGTTAACTAATTGTTTTATAAACATAGCAGTTTCAGAGAAACTGCTATGTTTATCAATTAGTTAAGCCTTCCCCCTAATCCTCTAGTGGCTGTCTTACTGACAGCCGCTAGAGGCGCTTGCGTGATTCTCACTGTGAAAATCACAGTGAGAGCACGCAAGCGTCCATAGGAAAGCATTATGAATGCTTTCCTATGTGACCGGCTGAATGCGCGCGCAGCTCTTGCCGCGCGTGCGCATTCAGCCGACGGGGCGGAACGGAGGCTGAGAGGAGGAGGAGAGCTCCCCGCTCAGCGCTGGAAAAAGGTACGTTTTTTATCCCTTTCCCCTTTCCAGAGCCGGGCGGGAGGGGGTCCCTGAGGGTGGGGGCACCCTCAGGGCACTCTAGTGCCAGGAAAACGAGTGTGCTTTCCTGGCACTAGAGTGGTCCTTTAAGGTTTCTCTGATAAGATAAACCAATGTATCCACAGCCCTGGAGTGCAGGGATTTTGAGGCATTATCATCATCTTCTTCCTCTGAAAATTCTTCCATTAAGTCAGAATCTTCCTCAGATTCTATAATATCAGCCTGTGTGTTTATTTAGTTGAATAAGTCTTATATATATATATATATAGTCTTGGGCCAAATGCTCGCCACAATAATATATGTCTATATTATTGAAAAGTATTAATACGCAATCTGACGTTCTTTATAAAAAATAAGTATTTATTCTACTTCAATAGCAAATCATAATATACTTAACAGATGGTGTGGTGACATTCTGTCATCAAACTAATATGGTGACCAGGGGTCATGTGACCAAGCTCATGTATGCCTTTCTCACAGTGGGATAAGCTTTACCTTTGATATGGTAATTCAATACATTTACAGGTCAGGAAAGAGAACCACTCCCCCCCTATCCCCATTTCTTTCTGTTCCTTTTTGGCTGTGCTACTGAGCAGACATGGGCTAATTTTTATCATGGTGAACTGTGACTGGGATCTGGTGATTTTATAAGATTTAGTTGTTGTTGTTAGTTAGGTTGTTGCTGTTGTTGTTGTTGTTGTTGTTGGTATAGTTAGTTAGATTGTGTGTCATTATTTGTATGTTGTTGTTGTTTTGTCTCTGAATAAATATTTGTTAAAGTAGACGGACCAGAGTTTATATGTGTATGCGTACATAATAATTTATAGAGTTTGGTAATACAATACATATGGCGACCATGAATTTTAGACTTCTACAACAAATGTTTGTGAGGCGCAATAACTACCATATTGATACATAATCTAAGAGCAAGAGACTTTATAGCATAGGATTCGTTGTTGAAACAAATATACATATGTGTTTTGTTGACTGTTTTACATTTGTGTATTGTGACTGACATATTTTGTTGCAAATTGTAGCATTTATAGGTTTAACTTTGTTTCTGTACAGTTTTAAAGTATTGGTGATAAAAAGGGGAAATTGAATAGTTTCACTGCATTGGAACCTTTGATGTTTTGGCCATTTTAATAGCCCATGTGCTGTATTGTCTCTCTCTTGTTGCAACTAACTAGAATGAAACTTAATCTATTTTAATTGTTTTCTTAGATGTTACATTTTGAGGCTTCCCTGCATTCTAAGTTTAAATAGCAAACATTTTTTGTTGTTGTTATCTTTTGTCTGTTTGAATAATTGAACTCAGGATAGGAGCATAATGTTTGTGCATTATGACTGACAGAACGTATTTTGTTGCAAATTGTAGCATTTATAGTTTAATTTTGTTTCTGCACAGTTTTAAATTATTGGTGATTAAAGGGGAAGATTGAATAGTTGCACTGCATTGGTATTATTGATGTTTCGGCCATTTTTAATAGCCCATGTGTTGTATTGTCTCTCTCCTGTTGCAACTAACTAGAACTAAACTGAATATATTGTAATTGTTTTTAGATGTTACATTTTGTACATTTTGTGGCTTCACTGCATTCTAAGTTTAAATAGCAAACTGTTTGGTTTTTTTTTTTTTTTTTTTGGTTCTCTTTTGTCTGTTTGAGCCATTGAATTCTGGGTAGGAGCATTGTGTTTACATGATAAAGGTATTGGGGCTAATACAGTGTGGTGGCTATTGTTTAGCCAGGTTACCATTTCCATTTTTACACTGGAGTGTGTTTAATAGAAAATTAACAGTTTGTATTTGAGGTAAATATTATGAAGTAGATTTTTATATGGTTGGGAATTATCATTGTGCTGAAGTCACAGTCAGGTATTTTCCAGTTCCCATATCTTCCTTTAAATCATTCTGTTTATTTGTAAACCCCCCACCCCCTCCCCTTAAACAAAGGCAGAAGGGTGGTTTTGTGTTTGCTATCTGTGGGCATTTGTTGTATTGAGACTGAAGTTTTTTTCTTAAAAGACAAGAGTTTGTTTGAATAGGTTAATGTATTTAAGTTTCTCAAATGGTTCAATCTCTTTGGAGCCAGTTTCAGTTTTTTTTTTTTTTTTTTTTTAAATGAATCCCATTGTTAAAAGCTTGTTGGTTTTTTTTTTTTTCTTAGTCTGCTAGTCTATTTCGATTAAAGACTCAGGGAGAGCTCAGTTTTAAAATGTAATTTCTAGGTACTAAGTATTTTTCTGTAGAAGTACTAGAGTACTTCAAGAATGACATTGACAAACATGATGGACCATATGAGCGTCCAGAACCAGCAGGCCCCAATTGTGGAAAATATGAAGGTTTCATGGATGTTTTGACACAGATTGTTGCTAATAAAAAGTGCCATATTAAGAAAAGGAAAAGTTTGGTGGCACAAGCGGTTGTTGCTGCAATAAGGGGTTTGGCAAGCATGGTACTCGAATTGCAGCAAGCTAATTTAGTAGCCACTAATAAAATGGAAGATGCTCTTGATGAAAGAGATTGTTTTAAAATAGCTGCCCTAAGAACAAACAAAATGATCGAGGGGTTGGAGAAGGAATTAAAGGAAATAGAACAACAGAGAGATGCATATAGTGCTAAGATCACTGAACTCCAAGACCTAGTCATGGAATATAAAATGAAAATTAAAGAAAACAGAAATAAATTGGATAAGGAGATTCCTAGAGTATGCCCAGACCAGTCGTATTATATATCTGAAAGTAAAGAACCAGTGCTGGGAACAAAACACAAGGGAAATGTGCCAATTGTAAATTGTGTCCCACAAGCCCCTATAATAATAACTGAACATTTTAATGTAAGAGAACTGCCTACTAGCTTCTCTAGACAGACAAGGACTATGTCAATCACAGACAAAGATAATTTCCAGAAATGGTGGGGAAGTATGCCAACTGACGACTTTAACACCTTTACACATTGGTTTATGAGGGGAGCAAATAGAGCAAAAAGAGGAGGTCTTAACTTAGAAGAATGGACAGAACTGTTAGAATATGCTATGGGTCCTTTGGCTAGCAGACTATTTGGATTTAATAACAGTGTGTCTGATCAGGCAGGAAGAATTTCTGCAACAAATTTCTATCTAGTCAGCATAAAGAAAGAAATAGCTAATATTACAGTGTTTCTCCGAAAATAAGACCGGGTCTTATATTAATTTTAGTCCCAAAAAACACACTAGGGCTTATTTTCAGGGTAGGGCTTATTTATTTACGGTACCGGTAATTAATCCACCCCCCCTTTAATAAATCCACCCCCCTCTAATTAATCCACCCCTCCTTTAATAAATCCACCCCTCCTTTAATAAATCCACCCCTCCTTTAATAAATCCACCCCCTCTAATTAATCCACCCCCTCTAATTAATCCACCCCCTCTAATTAATCCACCCCCCTTTAATAAATCCACCCCCTTTAATAAATCCACCCCCTCTAATTAATCCACCCCTCCTTTAATTAATCCACCCCTCCTTTAATTAATCCACCTCTCCTTTAATTAATCCACCTCTCCTTTAATAAATCCACCCCTCCTTTAATAAATCCACCCCTCCTTTAATAAATCCACCCCCTTTAATAAATCCACCAGCCCTTTAATTAATCCACCACCCCTTTAATTAATCCACCTCCCCTTTAATTAATCCACCCCCCTTTAATAAATCCACCCCCTTTAATAAATCCACCCCCTCTAATTAATCCACCCCTCCTTTAATTAATCCACCTCTCCTTTAATAAATCCACCCCTCCTTTAATAAATCCACCCCCTTTAATAAATCCACCCCCTCTAATTAATCCACCTCTCCTTTAATTAATCTACCCCCCTCTAATTAATCCCCCTCTAATTAATCCACCACCCCATTAATCCACCCCCCCTTTAATTAATTCACCCTCCCTTTAATTAATTCACCCTCCCTTTAATTAATTCACCCCCACCCCCCTTTAATTAATTAAGTCCCAGACATAAAACACCGGTATCTACTCACAGTTCAAAGAGTCCGGCCACTGGGTGCCTCACCGCCCGGAATGGATCCTTCCGCTGAAGATCCGTGAAGGCAGACTGACGGCGCTGCGCACGTCGTCATCACGCTGCGCACGTCGTCATCACGCTGCGCACGTCGTCATCACGCTGCGCACGTCGTCATCACGCTGCGTGATGCAGCAGCCCGCAACGCTCCTCCCCCTCCTCCTCATAGAAGAAGGAAGTCCCGCCGGCCCGCAAAGGTAAAATGCCTAGGTCTTATTTTCGGGGTAGGGCTTATATTGCAGCCCACCCCGAAAATTCAGCTAGGTCTTATTTTCGGGGTAGGTCTTATTTTCGGGGAAACACGGTATGATGAGGCCAGCAGATGGTCCTAGAGAGGTAGCTCAAAGGATATTTTTCTGGTATACGCTACGCCAACCTCAACAGCCTCTGGTCTTGGGCTCACCAGAACACATTGCTAAAGTAATGGAAGCCCTTCCCTGGGAGTGTCAAGAATTTGTCAGGCTTTTTGATCCAACAACAGCAGACTTAGAGATTGTACTAACTAGAGCTGACAATTGGTGGATTAAGCATCCTTCCTCAGAACAGGCCTTCTCCGTTTCAGCCATAAGAACATTCAAGGTTGACTCTGGTAGAGATTTAGATGGTAAATGGAGAAGCCAGAGGTGGGATGTACCCCAGAACAAGAGGGATAATGAGAACTGGAGACCAAAACAGGACTTTGACAAAAGATGGAGAGATCCACAGAGGGACCATAGGAATAGGGACAGTGCTAAAAGAAGCAATGTAATGGGAGATAATTGGAAAAAATAGATGGGAGGGGCCTAAGGTAATCAATAATAATTGGAATAATAATAATACATGGGAGAGGCTAAAAGGAGAGAGAATAACTGGAAAAATCACAGTTGGCAAGAAAAACAGAGAAACAACAGGAACAGTTGTCACGTTCACATATAGTAAGATGGAGCTCAACTTCAGATTTCAGACTGAATAGATGTGAATGTAATCTATTGAGGAAATAAAGAGATGACAGTTCACCAGAGAATTCACTTATACTGTGGCTTTAATATTTTGATTGGAGGAACATAGGTGCTGTATCTTTAAATACTTCAGAATTGGTGAGTGATTCTTAGATTGTCTTATACAATTGATTTGCAACAATAATTCAATGAAGGAAGGTAGTTGATATTAACTTGCAGAGAATTGATTTAGATTAATTGGTAGAAAACATATCAGCTGGAGACTGAGGGGTAGTGATGTACCGAACTGTCCGCCGGCGAACTTAGCGTGTTCGCGTTCGCCGCCGCGGGCGAACACATGGGCGGTTTGATCCGCCCCCTATTCGTCATCATTGGGCAAACTTTTACCCTGTGCCTCTCGGTCAGCAGACACATTCCAGCCAATCAGCAGCACTCCCTCCCTTCCACACCCTCCAACCTCCCTCCCAGCATCCATTTTCGATTCATTCTGAAGCTGCATGCTTAGTGAGAGGAGGGAAAGTTTAGCTGCTGCTGATTAGATAGGGAAATTGATAGCTAGGCTAGGGTATTCAGTGTCCACTACAATCCTGAAGGACTCATCTGATCTCTGCTGTAAGGACAGCACCCCAAAAAGCCCTTTTTAGGGCTATAACATCAGGCTGCTTTTTTTTTTTTTTCCTGTGTAATGTAATTGCAGGTGCCTGCCTGCCAGCTTCTGTGTGAGGTTCACATTGGATACTGTGCCTACTTGCCCAGTGCCACCACTCATATCTGTTTTAACAATTGGTTAAGCTTTAGATTTAAAATAAATAATTTGTTTTCACTGTAATAGAAGAGCAGATGCCTGCCTGCCAGCTTCTGTGTCAGGTTGGATGCCTTGCCCATTTGCACAGTCAGTGCCACCACTCATATCTGTTTTAACAATAGCTTAAGTGTCCTTCAAGCGGCTCTGTCAGGCCTTCCTTCAGCGTGTGCCCTGCACAACCCTGCCAGCGTACTTTGTCAGTTGCCACTCATATCTGGTGTCTCTATAGCGTGCTTTTACAACCAAAATTTTGTTTCCACTGTAATAGAAGAGCAGTTGCCTGCCTGCCAGCTTCTGTGTGAGGTTCACAGTGGATACTGTGCCCTCTTGCCCAGTGCCACCACTCATATCTGTTTTTACAATAGCTTAAGCTTGAGATTTAAAAGAAATAATTTTTTTTCACTGTAATAGAGCAGTTAGTTGTCTGCAAGCGTCTGGGTGTCAGGCCTACTTCAGCGTGTGCTCTGTAGACCTGTTCCAGCGTGCTTTGACAGTTGCCAATCATATTTGGTGTCTCTTTAGCGTGCTTTTACAAAGAAAAAAGGTTTCTAGTGTAAGCTAATAGCAGCCAGTCAGTGTCCCTCAAGCGGCTCTGTCAGTCCTTCCTTCAGCGTGTGCTCTCCAGAACTGTTCCAGTGCACATTGCCAATCATATCTGGTGTCTCTATAGCGTGCTTTTAAAACCAAAATTTGTTTTTCACTGTTATAGATTGAATAGCAGTTACTTGTCTTCAAGCGGGTGTCTCAGGCCTACAGTGTGTGCTCTGCAGAACTGTTCAAGTGTACATTGCCAATCATATCTGGTGTCTCTATAGCGTGCTTTTAAAACCAAAATTTGTTTTTCACTGTTATAGATTGAATAGCAGTTACTTGTCTTCAAGCGGGTGTGTCAGGCCTACAGTGTGTGCTCTGCAGAACTGTTCCAGTGCACATTGCCAATCATATCTGGTGTCTCTATAGCGTGCTTTTAAAACCAAAATTTGTTTTTCACTGTTATAGATTGAATAGCAGTTACTTGTCTTCAAGCGGGTGTCTCAGGCCTACAGTGTGTGCTCTGCAGAACTGTTCCAGTGCACATTGCCACTCATATCTGGTGTCTCTATAGCGTGCTTTTAAAACCAAAATTTGTTTTTCACTGTTATAGATTGAATAGCAGTTACTTGTCTTCAAGCGGGTGTCTCAGGCCTACAGTGTGTGCTCTGCAGAACTGTTCCAGTGCACATTGCCACTCATATCTGGTGTCTCTATAGCGTACTTTTAAAACCAAAATTAGTTTTTCACTGTTATAGATTGAATAGCAGTTACTTGTCTTCAAGCGGGTGTCTCAGGCCTACAGTGTGTGCTCTGCAGAACTGTTCCAGTGCACATTGCCAATCATATCTGGTCTCACAGTAGCTTGCACTTATAGTACCACTAATCCCCAAAAAAACGACAGGCAGAGGCAGGCCACCCCGCAGGGGCCGTCGTGGTCGTGGTGCTGTGATTCCCTTTTGCCCTAGAATAATGCCCAGTTTTCAGAAGCCACGTACCCTGAACTTGAAAAGTTCTGAGGACATAGTTGACTGGCTAACACAGGACACCCAATCTTGTACAGCCTCCGCTCGGAACCTTGACGCACCATCCTCCTCCAGCTTAGCTTCAGGCACCTCTCAAGATACCACTCACCCGCCTGCCGCCACCACCAAAACTAGCACCACAGCCGCTTTACTTGGTATGTCAGAGGAGTTATTCACACACCCGTTTGAAGAAATGAGTGATGCGCAACCATTATTGCTAGAGGATGTAGATAACAGGGATATGTATCAGGCAGGCAGCATTAAACACATGGAGGTACGGTGTGATGATGATGATGTTGTACCCGCTGCTGCTTCCTTTTCTGAGTTGTCAGATACAAGCGAAGCGGTTGATGATGACGATGCGTCCATGGATGTCACGTGGGTGCCCGCTCGGCAAGTAGAAGAACAGGGCGAAAGTTCAGATGGGGAGACAGAGAGGAGGAGGAGACGAGTTGGAAGCAGGGGGGGGTCGTCGCAAGGAGCTAGTGGCACAGTCAGACAGCATGCATTGGCACCCGTGGTCAGCCCGACAGCACGCCAATCAACGCATGCTGTGTCCACCACCAGAATGCCGTCATTGCAGAGCTCAGCAGTGTGGCATTTTTTTTGTGTGTCTGCCTCTGACAACAGCGATGCCATTTGCAATCTGTGCCAAAGGAAACTGAGTCGTGGGAGGTCCAACACCCACCTAGGTACAACTGCTTTGCGTAGGCACATGATCTCACATCACAAACGCCTATGGGATCAACACATGAGTACAAGCAGCACGCCTACTCTAAGCCGCCATCCTCCTCCTGGTCTAGCATCTTCAGCCAAGTCAACCACTGCTGTCCTTCTTGCCCCCTCTCAACCATCCGCCACTCCGTCTCCCGCCTTGAGCAGTTCCCGCTCATCTGCCCACAGTCATGTGTCTGTCAAGGACATGTTTGAGCGTAAGAAGCCAATGTCACCAAGTCACCCCCTTGCCCAGCGTCTGACAGATGGCTTGTCCGAACTATTAGCCCGCCAGCTTTTACCATACAATCTGGTTGAGTCTGAGGCGTTCAAAAAATTTGTAGCTATTGGGACACCGCAGTGGAAGGTACCCGGACGGAATTTCTTTTCACAAAAGGCAATCCCCAACTTGTATTTGATTGTGCAAAAGGCAGTCATGGCATGTCTGGCACACAGTGTTGGGGCAAGGGTCCATCTGACCACTGATACCTGGTCTGCAAAGCATGGTCAGGGCAGGTGTAACGGACCGTTTCACTTACAAGAGGATAAAACCCAGTTTAGGCGATAATCCCCTTTCCAGATGCACAGGCAGCTACTGCAAACACCATTCTCCCGACTGGAACCACACGAACACTGGAACAGCTGAACAAGAAAAGCAGACATCTGCTTACACTCTTGGCAGTCAGCATACAATCCCATTCCCCCAAAGACCGAGACGACACATCGCTTTGAGGGTTAAGCAAGAACTCTAGACTGGGACACCCAGTCTGGCTTTTATTTCCAACTCACACATACAGGACACTCCCAGGGGGAGGATGAATTTAACCAATCACATGGATGTACCTCCCACACATTTCCTCCCCTTAGATTAGCACTTAACATAATTAACAGGGACACATTTTTACCCAAGTTTTGGATGTACCCTAAATACTTGGGGTACATCCACAAATCCAATATCTCCAGATAGCCCTAGTCTGGAGGGACAACATATGTTAAAATCAGCCCATTCGGATAAACGGTTCGGGAGTTATGGGACTTTAAAGTATTGACCGACCGCATGGGTAAAGTATCCGAAAACAGTTCCATGCATTTTGGCCCTGCGGTCGGTCACAAACAAGGGAACGCAAACAGACGAATTACTTGGGCCATAGAGACTAAGGGGGATTCGCATGAATCCCCTAGTTCGTATGTTTCTTTCTACCGAACGACGGGTCATTCGGTAGTTTCAATACGAACTCCTGGAAGTCTGGAGGTCTCAGCGGTGTTTGCCTAGTCGAGTGTCCGATTTCAGTTCCAGACACTCGACGGCAAAACACCGCTGTTCGGCAGTTAAAGATGGCCGCCGCCACGTGGTTGTTTCCCGAATGGCGGCCACCCAGAGGACACATAATACATTACATGGATTGCCAATTACCTGTTTGCAACATTGTTGCAAACGGTAATTGGAGGCACACTTAGTCCTGGGTGGTCTGGTTGTTCGGTAGTTTCCTCCATACAATGAATGGAGTGATTCTACCGAACAATCAGATGAATGCTGTACACATATATAACCCAGGTTAACTGCATACAAAAATACATACATGACATGAAAGTATTAAAGGCAGGATTACTGTACTACGCTCCACAGTCTTAAAGGTACAGTAGTCCCAAAAGTTCCAATATGTCCATCGCTGCTTTTAAAGGGCCAGCAGCAGCAATACAAATTGTTACATGCCCAAATATAGTTTCTAAAGTGCAACACGTCCAGGGGCCATAGTCAGCGGGCAGGAGGCCAGCAGCCAGGCCTCTCCAGTTCACAGTGGCGAAGCTGGTTTTGCCACATTTCTCCCCTTTGCCAATTAGACTAACAGGGTACCTGACTTTCTGCCGGTCAGTGCCCTGGTTAGTCCAGCAACCCACCCACAAAACAGAAATAACCGAGCAGCCCACCCACACTAACCGGTTACTACATCTGGGTGAGGAAGGATTTTGTCCAAGTTCTGGGGTTTCACCACTGCTGGGTGGGAGACGGGTAGGCTGCCTTGGTGGGTTGCTGAGGGGGCAGAGACCAGCGGTACTCTGTCCTGTTGCCAGCACTAGCACGGGAGTAGTCTGGTGGGCGCCTGGTTGCTGGAGACTGGCTGTCTCCCCTTTAGGTGCACAGCTCGACTGCTGGAGGGGGAGACCGACTGTCTCCCCTTTGGATCCATCACACTGAGGCTGGGGAACAGGACCGACCGTCCCTATCCCTTGTGCTGTAAGTGCAGAGACTACGGTCCCATCTGCACAGTTGTGGGGCTTAACATCTCCCCTTGGTGGGTTAGGTTGCCGTGGGAGAGAGGGTGTAACAAGTTCCTCTCTCTGGATGGCAAACTGCCGCTGGGGAGAAAGGATGGCACCTTCTGCTCCCTGGGGTACATACTGCCGCTGGGGAGGAAGGACGACACCTTCATCTCCCTGGGGTACACACTGCCGCTGGGGAGGGAGGACGCTGCTCTCCTCTCCCTTCACTTCACACTGCCTTCCTGGCACCTCACTTTGTTGCTGGGGGGCCAGAACAACAACCTCTGCCCCCTGTAACTCAGCCTGCCGCTGGGGAGGATGGACGACACCATCAGCTCCCGGAGACACACACTGCCGCTGGGGAGGAAGGACTACACCATCAGCTCCCTGGGGCACACACTGCCGCTGGGGAGGGAGGACGCTGCTCTCCTCTCCCTTCGCTTCCCACTGCCTTCTTGGCACATCACTTTGCTGCTGGGGGGCAGGAACAACAACCTCTGCCCCCTGTAACTCAGCCTGCCGCTGGGGAGGAAGGACTGCACCTTCGGCTCCCTGGGACACACACGGCTGCTGGGGAGGATGGACGACACCATCAGCTCCCTGGGGCACACACTGCCGCTGGGGAGGGAGGACGCTGCTCTCCTCTCCCTTCACTTCACACTGCCTTCTTGGCACATCACTTTGCTGCTGGGGGGCAGGAACAACAACCTCTGCCCCCTGTAACTCAGCCTGCCGCTGGGGAGGAAGGACTGCACCTTCGGCTCCCTGGGACACACACGGCTGCTGGGGAGGATGGACGACACCATCAGCTCCCTGGGGCACACACTGCCGCTGGGGAGGGAGGACGCTACCTTCCTCTCCCTGGGGTTGCTCACAGGACCAGTCTAGGAACTCTGCTACCTCGGGTACTGCTGGTTGCTGTTGGGCGGGAGGACCGGTTGTCTCTTCCCAGGCCTCATTGATGAGTCGCAGGTAATTCCCCTCCAGGTTCCATTCCTTGGTGACCAAATATCGTAGGTCTGCCTCGAGGTCCATAGCGCCAAAGAGACCCAGCATGTTCTCTCGGATGCCGTACAGGTCCCAAAAACGATAGTCGGTATCTTCCCCAAAGTCCTCGTCACCACTATTATCCCAAAATAGACCGGGGCCAGTGTATTCTCCGCCTTCTGGGAACTCATACTCTGCCATCCTGGGGACACACTGAGCCGCGTACCACTGTAGCGCCTGGTACGCGTTGTCGAGCGTCAGTTCTGCGTATACTAGAATCTCGAGTCTAGTCACCCACTTTTCTGTGGTCTGTTTTCTCAGGAGGGGCATCCGCTCTGCCATTCTAGCCAGAATTCGCTGCCTTCTGCTGCGGCGCCAATCCCCTCGTGAATACTGTACTTCTTCCAGGGCTTCGTCCCACAATCTGGCTCTGGCCATCTCTCTGTACCTCATCATGTCCTCCTCTGGGACTACTCCACCCCACAGGCCTACGTAACTGGACATTACATCCTGAAGCTTCTTCTCCATTTTCTGAGTTCCTTTGTAGATAGGGTTGCTGTACGGATACTAGCGTTGCCCTCAATTTGTAATCCAGAAATAGTGTTGTCTGTAGCTGTCCCTCTGGTTGTAGGAACGATCCCGCCGCTTGCCACCAATTGTAACGGACCGTTTCACTTACAAGAGGATAAAACCCAGTTTAGGCGATAATCCCCTTTCCAGATGCACAGGCAGCTACTGCAAACACCATTCTCCCGACTGGAACCACACGAACACTGGAACAGCTGAACAAGAAAAGCAGACATCGGCTTACACTCTTGGCAGTCAGCATACAATCCCATTCCCCCAAAGACCGAGACGACACATCGCTTTGAGGGTTAAGCAAGAACTCTAGACTGGGACACCCAGTCTGGCTTTTATTTCCAACTCACACATACAGGACACTCCCAGGGGGAGGATGAATTTAACCAATCACATGGATGTACCTCCCACACATTTCCTCCCCTTAGATTAGCACTTAACATAATTAACAGGGACACATTTTTACCCAAGTTTTGGATGTACCCTAAATACTTGGGGAAGAGGAGTCAGAGGAGGAATGTAGCTTTGAGGAGGAGGAGAAGGAGGAGCAAGACCAAACACAACAGGCATCCCAGGGTGCTCGTTGTCACCTATCTTGTACCCGTGGTGTTGTACGTGGCTGGGGGGAAGAACATACCTTCAATGACATCAGTGAGGAGGAGGAACGGGAAATGAGTAGCTCGGCATCCAACCTTGTGCAAATGGGGTCTTTCATGCTGTCCTGCCTGTTGAGGGACCCTCCTATAAAAAGGCTGAAGGAGAACGACCTGTACTGGGTGTCCACGCTACTAGACCCCCGGTATAAGCAGAAAGTGGCGGAAATGTTACCGAAGTACAACAAGTCGGAAAGGATGCAGCATTTGCAAAATAAATTAAAAAGTATGCTTTACACAGCGTATAAGGGTGATGTCACAGCACAACGGGAATCTAACAGGGGGAGAGGTGGAAGTCATCCTCCTCCTCCTCCCACGACCACGCCGGCAAGGACAGGACGCTTTAAAGACGTGTTGTTGATGGAGGACATGCGGACCTTTTTAAGTCCTATGCATCGCCACAGCCCTTCGGGATCCACCCTCAGAGAGCGACTCGACCGACAGGTAGCAGACTACCTCGCCTTAACTGCAGATATCGACACTCTGTGTGGACCATTTTTAGCCCAAGGCAGCTCATCGAATCAGGCCTTTTTTGACCTAGGCGACTTCTCTTCTCAGTGACAATACCTCCTGCTGCACTGAAGGTCCTTTCTGACAGGACACTTGAAGCGGGGCAGGCCAGAAGTTCTATCGCAAATTGGGATAGCTCAGGCCACAGGTCAAGCCTGCACACCCAGTAGTCAAGGGGTTCATCGCTCCTGAACCCCTTGACTACTGGGTGTGCAGGCTTGACCTGTGGCCTGAGCTATCCCAATTTGCGATAGAACTTCTGGCCTGCCCCGCTTCAAGTGTCCTGTCAGAAAGGACCTTCAGTGCAGCAGGAGGTATTGTCACTGAGAAGAGAAGTCGCCTAGGTCAAAAAAGGCCTGATGAGATGAGCTGCCTTGGGCTAAAAATGGTCCACACGCTGCTGTATTTTAGCTCTGAATGACGTTTGACTTGCGTGACTTATCCGCCACCAACTAGGGTTCAAGCCGCCATGTTTTAGGGCACTTTCTGCCTGTGAAACAAACATAATTTTTTCTGGCCGCTGCTACAGCAGCGGCTGCAACAATACCAAATTTTTCAGGCATGTGTACATGCCTATTTTTTAGGCCCACTGGGGCAGCACTGTGGCTTCAAAAACCAAACCAAAAAAAAATCCTCCAAGATGGCACCAATATACCAGTGGTCTAAGCATCTTCTCACCTTGGCCTAAAAAGGGGAGGTGATTCAACAATTAAAAATCTCTGCCATTTACATGTCCACTGATAGGAGACGCGGAAGGTATTAAACTGATATGAACAATACTAAACTCACCACTCCTATCTGGTGGCACATTAGCTTGCCCGCGCAGTGCCACAAATTTCAAGTAAGAGGACCGACCAAGCATCTTCTTCCATCTCCCTGTTACATAAATCAATGCCATATCCATAGAACTTGTAGAGAATATCCAGGATAGTTTTACAGGGCCAAATCATGTCGCCTGTTGAAAGAGGTGACCTTGCTCGGGTCCCAGGTGTGCGGTTCCTAAAATGGCTGCCATATACATGTCCACTGAAAGGAGACGCGGAAGGTATTAAACTGATATGAACATTTACTAAACTCTCCACTCCGAGTGCTGTTATTTATTTAATTTTTTTGTGGTGAGGCTTTACAGGACAGAGTGCTTCTCCACGGGACATGTTAACTCACGGGCAGCTGGCTCATCAAGGAACCAGAGCAGCTTGAACGAGGTGAACTTGCTCGGGTCCCAGGTGTGCGGTTCCTAAAATGGCTGCCATATACACGTCCACTGAAAGGAGACGCGGAAGGTATTAAACTGATATGAACATTTACTAAACTCTCCACTCCGAGTGCTGTTATTTATTTAATTTTTTTGTGGTGAGGCTTTACAGGACAGAGTGCTTCTCCACGGGACATGTTAACTCACGGGCAGCTGGCTCATCAAGGAACCAGAGCAGCTTGAACGAGGTGACCTTGCTCGGGTCCCAGGTGTGCGGTTCCTAAAATGGCTGCCATATACACGTCCACTGATAGGAGACGCGGAAGGTATTAAACTGATATGAACAATACTCCACTCCTATCTGTAGGTCCGTCCCATTGTGATTTATGGCCCCCACCCACCGCGCAGTGGTTGGGGAGGACAGTAGCTCCCCCCAGTGTGTATCATGGGCTTTGAGGACAGGTGTCAATCCATACCTGCCAAGTGACCCTATGTAGGGGGAACAGTCTCTATTCTGCTCTGTCAGTGTGTATCATGGTCTCTGTGGACGGGGAACAGTCTCTATTCTGCTCTGTGTCAGTGTGTATCATGGTCTCTGTGGACGGTGAACAGTCTCTATTCTGCTCTGTGTCAGTGTGTATCATGGTCTCTGTGGACAGGGAACAGTCTCTATTCTGCTCTGTGTCAGTGTGTATCAGGGGCTTTGAGGACAGGTGTCAATCCATACCTGCCAAGTGACCCTATGTAGGGGGGACAGTCTCTATTCTGCTCTGTGTCAGTGTGTATCATGGTCTCTGAGGACAGGTGTCAATCCATATCTGCCAAGTGACCCTATGTAGGGGGAACAGTCTCTATTCTGCTCTGTGTCAGTGTGTATCAGGGGTTTTGAGGACAGGTGTCAATCCATATCTGCCAAGTGACCCTATGTAGGGGGAACAGTCTCTATTCCGCTCTGTGTCAGTGTGTATCAGGGACTTGACTATCTTTATTCAGATTCAAAAATTACAATTCCAGGAAAAATTTAACAAACATTTACAAGAACATGTTATGCACATCATAGAAACAACGTGAACCTCTTTAACCCCTTAAGGACACATGACATGTGTGACATGTCATGATTCCATTTTATTCCAGAAGCTTGGTCCTTAAGGGGTTAAAGCCACAAACTTAAGACAAAAAGTATGTACACACAATGTGTAAGGGTTTGAAAGAATATTCTGAATCTTTACATGTTTACTTTATCGTTTGTTTGATTTTTGTGAACCATATATAAACTACAAGCAGCGTGAAAACTATAAAAACTCAAGTGGCCATGCTGATCAAATTAAATAGTATGCTTTACACAGCGTATAAGGGTGATGTCACAGCACAACGGGAATCTAACAGGGGAAGAGGTGAAAGTCATCCTCCCCCTCCCACGACCCCGCCATATCTGCCAAGTGACCCTATGTAGGGGTAACAGTCTCTATTCTGCTCTGTGTCAGTGTGTATCATGGTCTCTGAGGACGGGGAACAGTCTCTATTCTGCTCTGTGTCAGTGTGTATCAGGGGCTTTGAGGACAGGTGTCAATGTTAGGTGATTTCTGCCCTTTATGGATTAAAAGTAGACTCTGTATCAACTGTGTAATTTTCCATGGGAGTTTTGCCATGGATCCCCCTCCGGCATGCCACAGTCCAGGTGTTAGTCCCCTTGAAAAAACTTTTCCATCACTTTTGTGGCCAGAAAGAGTCCCTGTTGGTTTTAAAATTCGCCTGCCCATTGAAGTCAAAATTTCGGGTTCGCGTCAACACTACTGAGGGGTTAATGAATAGGAATTACTCCTATAATGATAGGAGAACGTGCGAGCAGGCTAAAGCTTGAGTGCTCAGAAGTCAGAGGAAAAGTTCGTATATACAAGGGAGGTAACTTAGCTTCCAGAGGCTTTCAGTTGGTCCCAGAGTCCCCTCCGGGGAGGTTCTGTTGTAGAGAGGTCGAGAGGAGTCAAAGTGTTAGCCGTGATCGAGGGAAGGAGAAGGAGGTCAGTCGAGTACGAGTCCGATTCGGTACACAGGAAAATTGTAGAGAGGAGTTGCAGCCGGTTTAAGTCCGCGGTACGCTTTTCATTAATCCAGCGTCTGTTGTCTGGCGCGGTCGCATTATGTAGCGCAGTGAGACCACGTCAGAGAGGGGGAGTGGCAACAGTCCGTCAACCCGGAAGAGACAGGAATTACTGGTAACGGCCATGACAGTACCCCCCCTGTAAGGAGCACCCACCGGGTGCTATCCACGTGGTTTGGATGGATAACGTTTGTGGAACGCTGTAAGCAATTTGTCGGCATGAATCTCAGAGGAATCTTCCCATGAATCGTCATCAACTCCATAACCCTTCCATCTAATGAGGTATTGTAAAGAGCCACGATGGATCCTTGAATCAAGAATCTTTTGGACCTCGTATTCTTCACTACCATGTACCAAGATAGGATCAGGAGAAGTGATTACATCTCTTTGGAAAGGGTCAGGATGATGGGGCTTGAGCAAGGATACATGAAAGACCGGGTGGAGTTTAAAAGTAGGTGGAAGCTTCAATTTCACAACGTTAGGGTTTATGATAGACAATATTTGAAAAGGACCAAGAAACAGGGAACTCAGTTTCTTTGAAGGACGGTTGGTGGAGATGTTTTTTTGAGGAGAGCCAGACAAAATCGCCAACTTTATAAGTGGGGGAAGGTTATCTCTTAGCATCAAAAAACTTCTTCTGGTTAGAGGATGCCACCTCGAGATTTTCATGTAACTGTCGAAATAAGGAGGACATATGAGAAATTTGATCCGAGACAGCGGGTTTAAATGAAGGAATTATTTGAGAAGGAAATGAGGAGGGATGAAATCCATAATTGGAGAAGAAGGGAGTCATCTTGCTACTTGTATGAATTGAGTTGTTATAAGCAAATTCGGCCATGGGTAACCACGTCATCCAATCATCCTGTAAGTGGGAACAATAGCAACGTAAATATTGTTCTAGGCATTGGTTAACTCTTTCAGTTTGCCCGTTGGTTTGAGGATGATAAGCGGAAGATAGTTTACGTTGAATACGAAGAGAAGTACATAATGCATTCCAGAATTTAGAGGTAAACTGGGTTCCGCGGTCTGATATGATTTCATCTGGGAGTCCATGAAGTTTCACAATATTATCGAGAAATGTTTTTGAAAGTTCTCATGATGAAGGTAATTTCTTCAAAGGAATGAAATGGGACATCTTTGTGAATCGGTCCACTACTACTAAAATGGTAGAATGGTGTTGAGAAGGGGGAAGTTCTACCAGGAAGTCCATGGAAATGGATTGCCAAGGTATTTCTGGAACCGGTAGATTCATCAACTGACCAAAGGGTTGATGATGGTCAGATTTGGATCTTTGGCAGGTTGAACAGTTTTTCACGTAGGATTCGATGGTGATGTCCTGGCGCGGCCACCAATAATATCTTTTGGATAATTTGAGGGTCTTTTTTATACCTGGATGACCTGCCAGAGGAGAGTCATGAATGAATTCAAGTATTTTATTTCTAAATGGAGGAGGACTGTAAATTCTATCATGAAAATAATAGAGACCGTCCTTCAGCGATAATTTAGTTGATTTAGGAAGTTCAAGTTGATTTAGGAAGCTGAAGGCCTTTTATGTCATCTATAAGGGATGTGGCAATTCCGATGTCTGCATGTGGGGATTCTGATTCAGGTTCTTGGTGAATTCTGGAAAGGGCATCCGCCTTTTTGTTCCTAGCCCCAGGTCTAAAAACGATTTGAAAATTAAACCGGGAGAAGAAGAGGTTCCATCTTACTTGCCTTGCAGAGAGAGTTTTATTGGAGTGAAGATATTCAAGGTTTTTATGGTCAGTATAAATTATTATAGGAGTTTGTGTTCCTTCTAGAAGATGTCGCCAGGTTTCTAAGGCTGATTTTATGCTTAATAATTCTTTTTCTCCTATAGGGTAATTCTTTTCAGCCGGAGACATGGAACGGGAATAAAAAGCAACAGGATGAAGAGGATCTTGAGGAGTTTTGTGTTGGGAGAGAACAGCTCCGATGGCAGTTTCGGAAGCATCTGTTTCAAGGACATATAGACATGTGGGATCAGGGAGTTGAAGGATAGGAGCAGTTGTAAATCTTCTTTTTAACTCATCAAAGGCCTTTTGGGCCTTTTCATTCCATTTGAAAACATGTTTTTTGCTGTTAAGTGAATTAAGGGAATGAGCTACATCAGAGTAATTTTTAATAAATTTTCTGTAGAAGTTAGCAAACCCCAGGAACTGTTGTAATTCTTTTACGTTAGAAGGAATGGGCCAGTTGAGGATACAACTGATTTTTGAGCTATCCATTCCAATCGAATGAGGAGTGATAACGTAACCCAAGAAGGTTATTTAATTGACGTTAAAGAGACATTTTTCTGGTTTAGCGTATAATTTATAAGTTCTAAGTCGGGATAACACCCATCTCACGTGTTTTTTGTGTTCCTCAGGTGTATTAGAATATATAAGAATGTCATCTAAGTAAATGATGACACAGACGTCCAGAAGATCCCTGAAGATGTCATTTATGAAATGTTGAAAGGTGGCAGGGGCGTTGCAGAGGCCAAAAGGCATCACAAGATACTCGTAGAGACCATATCTAGTTCTGAAGGCAGTTTTCCATTCATCGTTAGCTTTGATTCTAACGAGATTGTATGCCCCACGGAGGTCAAGTTTAGTATAGATAGTGGCAGTTTTCAACCTTTCAATCAGCTCGTTTATCAGGGGAAGAGGATAGCGATTTTTCACTGTTATCTTATTTAAAGCTCTGTAATCTATGATGGGACGGATGGTCTGGTCCTTATTCCTCACAAAAAACATACTGGAGGCAGCAGGTGAGCTGGAGGGTCTAATGAACCCTTTACGGAGGTTTTCATCCAAGTACTCCTTGAGGAATTTTAATTCAGATTCAGAGAGAGGATAGATGTGCCCAAAAGGTATGGGGGCACCAGGTATGAGGTCGATAGGGCAGTCGTAGGGACGATGAGGTGGGAGTGTTTCAGCTTCCTTTTTACTGAATACATCAGAGAACTCAGAATAGCAGGAAGGTATAGTTGGTTCTTCAATAGTTTGGAGGAGTGGAATATGTTGTAAGCATGTTTCCTTACAGTACTCAGAGTTAAAAGCGAGAGAAAAGGGAGACCAGGTAATTTGAGGGTTGTGGTCCCTTAGCCAATTGATTCCTAGGATGACCGGATAAAGGGGAGAAGAGATAACATTGAATATAAGATATTCGATATGAGTGTTATGGGTGGTTGTTCGTACAGGAATAGTTTCTTTTGTGATAGGACCCGAGGCTATGAGGGAGCCATCAATTACTCTGACAGAAACAGAAGTGCTTTTACGGACACAAGGAATTTTATTTTTGGTTACAAAGGATGAATCGATGAACACCCCGTTAGCCCCAGAGTCAATGATGGCATCAGTCGTTATTCTTTCTTTGTCCCACTGTAATATGAGAGAAATGGAGAAAAATTGAGTGGTTGATTTAGAAGGGAGTGCACTCAGTATAGAAGTGGTATGAGCATGCTTACCACTCCGTGGTCTTTTCAATAGAGGGCAGTCCGGGATTAAATGATCTTGGGAGGCACAGTACATACAAAGGTTAAGTAGTCGTCTTCTAGTTTTTTCTTCTAGTGAGAGAGGACTTCTTATAGTGCCAATTTCCATAGGTTCGTTAGGTGATGAAGGTTTTACAGCTGGTTTTGGAGGAGCAGCTGGTTTCCTAATTGATGAACTTGAGAGAGCTTTTTTGGCCTTTCTTTCCCTAAGCCTTCTGTCAATACTGATTGATAGTTGAATAAGAGCGTTTAGCGTAGTAGGAAGTTCAGTTCTAGAAAGTTCATCCTTTACTCCTTCGGATAACCCAATTCGAAATTGGTTGCGCAGGGTTATATCGTTCCATTGAGTTTCTATTGCCCATCTCTTAAACTCAGCTATGTAATCTTCGACAGGTCTCTGTTTTTGCTGGAGAGTTCGGATGGTTAGATCAGCTGTAGACTGTTTATTAGGATCTTCGTAAAGGAGAGACATAGCTTCAAAGAACTCGTCCAATGAGTCTAAGATGGGATCATCATATTCCAAGAAGGAGTGGGCCCTTCTCCTTAGGAAGGAGAACTGAACAAACCTTAGATCTTTCAGTGGGATAAGATCGAGGTTTTAGAGCAATCAATAGTTTGCAGGAATTAAGGAACTCCCTGTATTTTGATCTATCTCCAGAAAACTTCTCGGGATTACAGACAGCAGGGTCACTGGCTGAGTGCATAACGATATGAGGAGTGTGGGTTTGTAAGTCTCTGACATAAGTAAGAATCCGTTCATTTGTAACCTGGAGATCTTGCATGCGGTACGCTTTTCATTAATCCAGCGTCTGTTGTCTGGCGCGGTCGCATTATGTAGCGCAGCGAGACCGCGTCAGAGAGGGGGAGTGGCAACAGTCCGTCAACCCGGAAGAGACAGGAATTACTGGTAACGGCCATGACACGGTTATTGGGAGAATAATTGGAGAAGGAACCATAGATGGGATGAGCATCAGACTAATAGACGGAATTGGGATAATTGGAGGAATAAAGAAGGGAATAGACTCTACTGGGACCTAAAGAGACAGACTGAGAGATTGGAGGCAGACGTGAAAGCGCTTAAGGAACAGATGAGGGAGGGAAATACTGATCAATTGGGGGTCCCCAGTAATTAATAACTCCCATAATGTTTGTTGTCCTCTACATCTGTATGTCTGTATGTATGTATGTTTGTTTTTCTTTTGTTTCTATATTTTATCTGTCTCACCATTATCTCGTAACACTCCAGTTTAAAGAGGACCTTAGTATGTATTGTTATATGTTGGAAGGCAGAGCCTGTATTTGTGGGAGGGGCTATAGACCTACATAAGGGACTCCCCCCTTCCCTCACTTACCTTCGTTGGTCTAGACGAACAGCCTGTTACCCGCAGGCCTCCGTTGTTCCGACTTCCTGGTGAATTTCGTCATTTCCGGCGAGACGCGTCGCCCTCTTCTGACGTCACGCGCCGACTTCCGTCCGCTCCACTGGCTCCCATTATGGCTCGAACGGCTGTTTTTGCCCTCCTCGCCACCCGGTCCGGTGCGGTAAGCAGAGCTCCCACACAGGCACACATAACAGAGACTCCATTACCACGTAGGAGTCTCTGTTTTCCGGCCACAGGGAGAGTCTTGGAGCAGGGGAGGGAGAAGGGGGGGGGGAGAGGAGGGAGAGGGGGGGGGAGGGAAGGAACTCTCATTTCCATAGACCCCTACAAGGGGCCCGGTTCCGCCCCCGACTACATAAGGGGATATGCCCCCCTTAAAGGGCTAGTACTGCTACTGGTTGACCCTTAGTTCAACCAACTACCACCATTTCGTTTAGACATTTATAAGCTATTTCAGTAGGTTAAACTGGTATATTAAACTGGTATATGTATGTGAAATATGCATTTCTGGGGGAATGTTTAAACTGGTGTGTATATATATATATATAGATATATATAGATGAAATATTAGTATTAACTTACATTAAGTAATTTGTATAAGCCATCTGTTATACACATATACTAATAAATAGGATGCTGGTTAAAAAATTTAACTTTACTTTACACTGCTTAAATGTGAATGTATGATCTGCTTGTTATATATAATACACATCATATATGGTTACTTATTACAGGTTAAAGATATGTTGAGTGTTATTCTGCAAATATAACAAACGCTAAGTCTTAACATGCATTTTGTACGTTTGAGGGGGGACGATATTTCGCTGCAGTCCTCCCCAGAACTCTTACTACGCCTATGTTATATATATATATATCTTCCACATGAGAGTACATTCTCTTAAAATTTTCATACCCCCAGGAATCCGCATACCCTCGGACGGTCCACCTAAGCTAAACCCCCCCCTACTCAAGAGACACCCGAATTCTCTTACACAGAACCGGTTGCTCAATTTTCTGCAGGTATGTTGCTCACACGGTTTTTTTTTCCTACAAGGCCACGGTAGTTAATTCCCTGCCCCTTAGTTCATAGAGGTCCGCGAGGCCAACTCCCATCCTCCACTTCGAGGTACGTTACGCCCCTCGGGCCAAATCATAGCTAGCCGCCTCGCAATTATATAGAGAGGGCGACACCTGTCACTACCAACCCCCTCCCCCCCACACACACTTTTCCATCCCTATCTTACCCTTGGAGAGGCAACATCCCGTTTCACTGGGCAGGTTACCATACCCCTCGCGCCAACTCATAGATAGAGCCTCTCTAGCCACTTGGCACTATCAGGGCCTCACCTGCCACGAAACCTAGTTTTAATTTTTCGCCATCTGGCACTAGCTAGCTACCGGCTATTCCTCAACAAACCACCAAGAATACCTGTTATTACTTTCAGTATGTCCCTGTAACGGAATGCAGTATAACAGTGCACGATATCCGTTGGTATCCTCAGGAAATCCACAGTCAGAGTAGAAAGCAAGGCAATATCCCCAATCCTCCCAATAACCGGACGAAACACAGTTTGGGAGTCAACTAACTCGGTTTATTCACAAGCAGCGTATTTATACAGTTCCCCATGCAAGGGGTTTCCACACAGATATTCCAGGGGATTTCGACCAACATGCATTGTGACTTTCCCAACAGGCATTGCGGCACGAGAGGGATACTCCCACCAAAATGGACGATTAAGGGGATTATCCCCTCGTGCAGCAAAACCGACAATTGACTTTAAAATACATAATTCACACAATATTCGGTACTTTGGAATAATCGAACGTTCGGTAGATAGCTGGGGTCGGAGCGCACACTTTGTGAGAATACCGCTCCGATCCCAGCTGAATTGACCGAACGCCGCACCTAATACATTTAAACATGGAAGTTGGCCTAAAAGTACCGAATAAGTACGGGACACATAATGTACCGAACGCGGAACTCCCGAACGCTCTGGAAGTCCAGCGGTGCTCGGATCATTGAGTAGCCGTTTTCAGTTCCAGGCTCTCGACGACCGAACACCGCTGCAGAGACAAAGGATCCAAGATGGCCGACCGCCGCATGGTCGGTAGTGGATCGACTGCCACCTAGGAGAGCCCTTAATTACCGATTGCAACAATGTTGCAATCGGTTAATTGGTACCACACGACTTGGGAATGTGTGGTCGACCTGGGGAGCCCGTATTCGTACGGCGAACGGCTAGGATTAGCCGTGTTTCGTCGTATGAATGCTTGTATGCTGGCAGCGTACGGCTGTCAGCGTGCGAACGGCCATAGCACAATACATACACATTTAACGGAACACATCATACATTCAGCCTACGGACAACCTATACTGCGTATAGCTCAGAAGTGGCTAGTTTTGCCACAATGCTCCCCCAGAACCAAGCCGGCATACACAGTCTGATCCCAACGGATCGGCTTGGGGATGTCCGGGAGAGTACTCACAGATCACTTCTCGAGTTCAGTCTGTCTGGATAACCCGTCAGCGTTACCGTTTTGTTTTCCGGGCCGATAGTGGATGGTAAAGTCAAAGGGCTGCAGCGCCAAACTCCAGCGCAGCAGCCTGGCATTGTCCCCAGATACACGGTTTAGCCACACTAACGGGTTGTGATCTGTGAGTAAGGAAAAAGGTTGTCCGTACAAATATGGCTGTAACTTTTTGAGGGCCCACACCACGGCCAGGCATTCCTTCTCGATGGCAGCGTAGCTCACTTCACGCGGCAGCAACTTGCGGCTTAGGTAGGCTACGGGGTGTTCTCCGCCATCGGCTCCCACTTGGCTCAGTACTGCCCCCAATCCAAACATTGAAGCGTCTGTGTGAACAAGAAATCTTTTAGTTGGATCAGGAGCAGTTAACACAGGAGCATTAGTTAGAGCCGTTTTGAGTTGCTGGAATGCCTGCTCACACTCTGGGGCCCAGACAACCTGTCGGGGAAGGTTCTTTTTAGTCAAGTCCGTTAGGGGTTTGGCCAGGGTGCTATAGTCTGGAACAAACTTCCGGTAGTAGCCGGCCGTCCCTAAAAACGCCAGCACCTGAGTCTTAGTCCTGGGGGTAGGCCACTTTGCTACGGCCTCAATCTTGGCTGGCTCGGGTCTCTGCTGCCCACACCCTACTCGGTGTCCCAGATACTGCACCTCAGCCATACCTATGTGGCACTTGCTAGGCTTTAACGTTAACCCAGCCTCCCCAATACGATCTAGGATCGCCCCTATATGGTGTAGGTGGTCTTCCCAGGTCTGGCTAAAGATGGCTATATCATCTAGATAGGCACAGGCATACTCCTGGAACCCGTCCAGTAGCCGATCTACCATCCGCTGAAAGGTAGCCGGAGCGTTTTTCATTCCGAAAGGCATGACCTTGAACTGGTACAGGCCAAACGGAGTGACAAACGCCGACTTGGGGATGGCGTCATCGGCTAGTGGAATTTGCCAGTATCCCTTACACAAATCAATGGTAGTGAGATACTGGCCCCGTGCCATCTTATCTAACAGCTCGTCTATCCGGGGCATCGGGTAGGCATCAGACACCGTTTTGTCATTTAGCCTCCGGTAGTCGACACAGAACCTGGTGGTGCCATCCTTTTTCGGTACCAGGACTACCGGCGATGCCCAGGGGCTATCGGAGGGTTCGATAACCCCTAGCTGTAACATCTCATCTAGCTCGGCTTTCATATGGGTACGGACTGATTCCGGAACCCTATATGGAGCCTGTCTCATAGGTAGCTGTCCCAGGGTGTCTACTCGGTGGGTGGCTAGCGGAGTGTAACCAGGTAAATTGGAGAAGGTAGCTCCTTTGGCTTCGATCAGCGCTTGTACCTGGGCACGCTCATGGGCGCTTAGCCGCTCCCCCAGCTGAACTCCCTGGGAGGGCTCTATCGGTGCCTCGGGTTCTAGTAGGTCAGGTAAGGGTAGGTTCTCCTGATCCTCTAAGGAGGAGGCACAGATGGCCGTTACATCCTCGATCCTCTCATGGTAGGGTTTGAGCATGTTCACGTGGAGCATGCGTCTCTTCCCTACCCCTGAGCAGGGGCCAATCACATAGGTAGTGTCGCATCGCTGCTCCACTACCTGGTATGGGCCTTGCCAGATGGCCTGCAGCTTGTCTGTGCGGACCGGTTTTAAAATGAAAACCTTCTGTCCCACCTGAAAGCTGCGGTCTCGGGCTCCTCTATCGTACCAGCGTCGCTGTCGTTGCTGGGCTGCCTGGAGGTTGGTGTGTACAGCCTGAGTGAGCGCCTCCAGACGGTCCCTGAACTCCAGGACGTAGGATATGATAGGGGTTTCGTTGGTAGTACTCTCTCCCTCCCAATGTTCCCTAATTAAGTTCAAGGGTCCCCGCACCCTCCTCCCAAATAGTAACTCAAACGGGGAGAATCCTGTCGACTCCTGGGGAACCTCTCTATAAGCAAAGAGTAGGTGAGGCAGAAACCTCTCCCAGTCTTTGTGGGTCTCCCCGAACGTCCGAAGCATCTGCTTCAGTGTCCCGTTGAACCTCTCACATAGCCCATTGGACTGGGGGTGGTAGGCGGAATTAACTATTGGCTTAATGCCACATACCTTCCACATATGTTGAGTAACTTCGGCCGTAAATTGGGTACCTCGGTCCGAGATTATCTCTTGGGGAAACCCTACCCGGGAAAACACTTTCATTAATGCTTCCGCTACGGTCTCAGCATGGATATTAGTGAGGGCCACAGCTTCGGGGTACCTGGTGGCGTAATCCACTACAGTTAGAATGTATCTTTTGCCAGAGGGACTGGGTTTTGGCAGGGGCCCTACGATATCCACCGCTACTCGGCTGAAGGGTTCTGCGATAATGGGTAGGGGACATAGCTTGGCCTTGTGGCGATCTCCTCGTTTACCTACTCTCTGGCAGACGTCGCAAGAGGTGCAATACTGGCGCACATCCTGCGAGATTCCGGGCCAGAAGAAGGCATGCGTTAAGCGGTACCGGGTACGGGTCATCCCTAGGTGTCCTGACAAGGGGATGTCATGAGCAATCCTAAGCAGCTCCTGCCTATACTTTTGCGGTACCACTAGCTGCTTGTTAGTCAGGGTGACAGACCCCCCCACATCTTTTGTCGTGACACGGTATAACAACTCCTTCTCCCAGATGTACCGCTTCCCCTCTAGCCCGGCTTGGTCTGTTTGTGCCCGGTCCCTATATACTTGGAGGGTGGGATCGGTCTGGACTTCGGTCGCAAAGGTAGTCGGGGTATCCCAGGGCATGGGGGTCGGTTGGGGAGCATGGTCTCTTACCTGAGCCTCAGAGTGTATCGGTGTAGCCGTGGTGCGAGCCTGTTGCCGGGTGGTTACGGGGTGTGCCTCCTGGTAGGGAGTCTGGGGAATAAAAGCGGAAGTCATTTGGCCTAAGTCATTCCCCAGCACAACATCTGCAGGTAAATTTTGCATAAGCCCCACTTCCACAGTCCCCTCTCCCACACCCCAATCCAAGTGTACTTTGGCAGTCGGTAGCCGGTATACTGCTCCCCCGGCCACCCGTACTGCCACTGAACCGCCAGTGTGGGTTGCGCCCGGTACCAAATGTGGTGCAACCAAAGTTAAAGTGGCTCCCGAATCCCGGAGCCCTTGTACCTCCTTCCCCTCTAGGGTTACTAGCTGCCGATGATGTTGTCGGTTGTCGGTGGCTCGGACCGACATTACTTCGTGGAGCACCCCTAGAGGCTCCTCAATTTGAGCGCTCAGTAATTCTTGGGTGACGGGTGCTACCTGGTAATGGTGTGCAGTAGCCCTTGGTGCCAAATTTTGTCGCACCTGATTCCAAGCTTGCCGGCTCCGGTTTTGGGTGCACTCCCGAGAAATGTGTCCCCACTGCTTGCAGGTGTGACACTGAATGTTAGCCCGGCCGTTGTATCGGGAGGGGGGTGGTGGAGTATTCAGTGCTGGCCTGTGCAGGGGTACGGTGGGGCCGGTAGGAGTAAAATTATTGGGTGGCCCGGTAATCCGAGGGAGGGTCTTATTCTGTGATCCATGATGCCTCCTGCTGATCCGCCAATCTAGCGGCTTCGGGTAGAGTGAGTGGTTTACGGTCTCTCACCCATACTTGTGCGTCTGGGGACAAGCCATTAAAAAACTGTTCCAGTAGCATAAGCTGTCGCAACTCCTCCATATTAGTGGCGTTGCTGGCCTGTATCCATCCTTGCGATGCTTGATCCAGCTTGTGCGCCCACTCTGCGTGAGAATCTTTCTCCGGTTTGCGCAAGCCCCTGAACTTGCGCCGGTATGCTTCTGGGGTAATAGCATACCTCTCCAAGATCGCCCTCTTTACTTTAGGGTAATCTTTGCTGTCCTCTCGAGGTACAGCACGGTAGGCTTCAGCTGCCCTACCCGATAATTTGCCGGCCAGCAGCGGCACCCATACTGCGGGTTCCAAATCGTGCAAATCGCACAGCCGCTCAAAATCCTGTAAGTACCCATCAATTTCGTCCTTTTCTTCACAAAACGCTTTAAAGGCGTGATGTGGGACTTTGGGCTTTACCTGTCCATAGGTGGAGGCAGTAACAGACTCTGCCCTAGGCGGGGTTGCTGGTGGGTTGGTTGCCAGCAGATAATCCTGTACATCCGATATCATCACGGTCAATATTTCCAACGATACTGGTTGCGGCAGAAACTCCAACCTGGTTCGTAGCTCTTTTTGGAATGGGGTCTCTTCCTTGGCTGGTGGAGGTGTAGCGCTGCGGGCTCTGTCTCCCTCCATCAGTTCAGCGATCAGCACAGCCTTAGATTTGTTGCTGGCTATCTTGCTTCTGGCTTCCAGTAGCTCTTTTAAAGTCTGTTGTTTCAGTATGGTGTAGTCAATCTCCATACGAATTGCCCTTGCTTTCCTTGTTCGGTAGTTCCAGTTTACACGAACGCTGCTTTTCGGCTGTAAGGTTCAGATCCCGTCGCTTGCCACCAATTGTAACGGAATGCAGTATAACAGTGCACGATATCCGTTGGTATCCTCAGGAAATCCACAGTCAGAGTAGAAAGCAAGGCAATATCCCCAATCCTCCCAATAACCGGACGAAACACAGTTTGGGAGTCAACTAACTCGGTTTATTCACAAGCAGCGTATTTATACAGTTCCCCATGCAAGGGGTTTCCACACAGATATTCCAGGGGATTTCTCCCAACATGCATTGTGACTTTCCCAACAGGCATTGCGGCACGAGAGGGATACTCCCACCAAAATGGACGATTAAGGGGATTATCCCCTCGTGCAGCAAAACCGACAATTGACTTTAAAATACATAATTCACACAATATTCGGTACTTTGGAATAATCGAACGTTCGGTAGATAGCTGGAGTCGGAGCGCACACTTTGTGAGAATACCGCTCCGATCCCAGCTGAATTGACCGAACGCCGCACCTAATACATTTAAACATGGAAGTTGGCCTAAAAGTACCGAATAAGTACGGGACACATAATGTACCGAACGCGGAACTCCCGAACGCTCTGGAAGTCCAGCGGTGCTCGGATCATTGAGTAGCCGTTTTCAGTTCCAGGCTCTCGATGACCGAACACCGCTGCAGAGACAAAGGATCCAAGATGGCCGACCGCCGCATGGTCGGTAGTGGATCGACTGCCACCTAGGAGAGCCCTTAATTACCGATTGCAACAATGTTGCAATCGGTTAATTGGTACCACACGACTTGGGAATGTGTGGTCGACCTGGGGAGCCCGTGTTCGTACGGCGAACGGCCAGGATTAGCCGTGTTTCGTCGTATGAATGCTTGTATGCTGGCAGCGTACGGCTGTCAGCGTGCGAACGGCCATAGCACAATACATACACATTTAACGGAACACATCATACATTCAGCCTACGGACAACCTATACTGCGTATAGCTCAGAAGTGGCTAGTTTTGCCACAGTCCCTGCTCCCAGATGATGGTGATGATATGTCAGTCCCTAGCACCCCGGCTAGGTCACTTACCCCGACACGTAAGGACGACATAGGAAGTCCCTCGTCCATCAGATCGTGGACTATCCCTCGCATCACGGCGGAGTTGCGCAAACGCAGTATCCCTTTCCCGGCCACGGCCAGGAAAGCAGAACTGTTCAAACTGCTTAGAACAAACACCCTTAGTACGGACGCGGGGGAAGGCACTAGTAGCTCCCAAGACCCGACCCTCCATGCTATGGTTGCCTCCCTAATTTCTTCTATGGGGAAGGTCAACGACAGACTGGAAAGGCTGGAAGCACGCAGCTCCACCATAGAGCCACCGGTGCCTCTCGTTGTAGCAGCCCCGGTCATACCCACAGAAATAGCGGGTAATCCTATACCTAACAAAGCAGCGGCACACGTTATTAACCCTGCCCACATGGTTCCGGCTAATCTTAAAAAAGACATCCTGGAGGGCAAGGACGTTAACTTGGTCTCGTTGCTCATTGCCTCCCAGGATGTAGTGGAAAACCGCTCTTACGACTACGGGGACATCTCTGTTGTTCTAAAAGCCAGAGACCCCAGACTCAGTAAGAAGTTGACCATTCCCGATTTTGTCCTGTCTTTTGGTATCTTTAGGGATATCCTGTGCACAGTCCATCCACATAGGAGAGAGGAACTGGACTTATATATGCATAAGCTGGTGGACCTGGGTAGCAAATATGGTGGTTACACTTTTTACGACTACCACAAGTCTTTTTCGTCTAAAGTGTCAGCCACATTGTCCCAGTATGGCATCCAGATGGATTGGAGCCAACTGGACAATGAACTGTTCCTTAGGCACTTTGCGGGGCTCAGGACACCAACTTGTGCCATATGCACGTCACCCGCTCACTCAGCCTATTTGTGCCCTCTCTGCCCGGACAGCGCTCCCAGCACGTCCGTACAGCACCCCTTTAAAACTGAGAAACAGACCAGAGACAAATTGGGTCGTCCGGTAGTGTACTTAGGCAAGTCACAAATTTGCAACAACTTTAATGAAGGCTCCTGTGGTTACAGCGCTTGCCGCTTATTACACGTGTGCTCACACTGTTTTCGGGCACACGCGAAGTCCATGTGCACAAATAAAATGTATCAGAAACCTTATTTGTCTCCAGTGAACGTTCCTGTATTTGAACACATGCTGTCCTCTCACCCCTCTAAACACCTGGTGGAATTTTTATGCACAGGTCTCACCCACGGGTTTCACACAGGGCTCATTTACATGCCAACAGGGGTGTTAGAATGTAACAATTTACAGTCAGCCACTAATAACCCTACGGCAGTCACTAACTTGCTACAATTGGAAGTGGACCAGGGATTTGTCATTGGGCCTTTTGGTAATCCCCCCTACTCCAGCTGGAGAACTAACCCTATCGGGCTGGTCTCAAGTAAAAATTCAGATAAACAAAGGCTCATCATTGACCTATCTGCACCTCACTCTTCAGCCATCCCCAGCCTAAACTCACTGATTCCTTCTGAGGAGTTTTCCTTACAGTACTCCACTATTGACCACGCTATTTAAGCTATCAGGTCAGCAGGGGTGGGGGCCTGGCTTAGCAAGACGGATATAGTCAATGCTTTTAAACTGTTACCTATACACCCCTCGTTATGGCACCTGCATGGAGTTAAGTGGCAAGAAGCCTACTACTTCTTCACAAAACTCACGTTTGGGGCCAAGAGTAGTCCAAGGATCTTTGACACATTCGCAGAAGCTTTGTGTTGGCTCCTCCTTAATACCTGTAGGTGCCAAAATGTGATACACTATCTGGATGATTTCCTGTTCATCGAAGCCAATACCAACCCCCCCGTGTAGCCTAGACAAAGCTGTCAAACTATTCACTGCACTCGGGGTCCCCGTATCACCCACCAAAACTGAAGGTCCAGACACAGCCATCAATTTTCTAGGTATTCTGCTGGATTCAGCAACGATGATGGCCAGCCTCCCTAGTACAAAGATTGATAATATCCTACATGACATTAACCACTACATGCACAGAGGGTCATGCAACCGTAAGGAACTTCAATCACTGTTAGGTTCACTGAATTTCGCCATGCGCATAATCCCCCAGGGCAGGGCTTTCATTTCCAGGCTCCTCGCCTTGTTCCCCACCTTCGCCAACGACTATGCCCGCATATCCTTGGACTGCCCTGCGACTGCCGACCTTCAGATGTGGTACAAATTCCTCTCTGACTGGAATGGTAAGAGCATGTTTCTTCCACAGCTGGATTCTCAGTCACCTGTCATTTGGACAGACGCAGCATCATCCGCAGGATATGCGGCCATTTTTGGCACAAATTGGCTCTGGGGGACGTGGCCAACAGAAACACAGGGTATTGAGGGGTTTCACACTAACTCGGCCCTCTTTGAGGTATACCCAATAGTTGCCGCTGCTGTCACTTGGTGTAGGTTGTGGGAAGGTCAGTCAGTACGCTGTTTCTCTGATAACATGGCAATATGCCACATTATCAACAAAGGCCGCTCTTCCTCTTTGATAATTATGAACTTCATTAGGAAACTGACATGGCTGGCAGCTACCCATCACTTCCAAATTGTATGCTCTCATGTTCCTGGCAGAGACAATACGGCAGCTGACCAGCTATCTCGCTTTCAATTTCAGGATTTCAGACGGTCCCTACCCTCGGCAGCTCGCTTGGCAACCCCAGCTCCAATCTTCCAAGACCTTGTCATGGAGTAGATGTACTACTTAAGCACAGCCTCACTCTCACAAAATTAGCTTTGTCCACTAGCACTCAACACTCATATCATAGAGCATTCCACCTGTATAAACGTTTCATGTCTGACCATCACCTAACCAACTGGTTCGAGGTATCGTCACTAATGGCTTTTGCATCTTTTTGCCACCTTAAGTTAAAATTCTCACACAACACCATTAAGCTTTACCTCACGGGGATACAACACCACATGTACTACTCCTTTCCTAACCACAAAGGGTTCTTAACCTCATACCCCATCCGCACATTACTGAAGGGTATAGCAAAGGCAGACGGTCCATCAACACTCAAAAGATTGGCTATTGACATAGAGATGTTCAAATCATTGTCCAACCTACTCGATCAGGCACCATTTGAACCCAATACAAATACGGTTATTAAAACCGCCATGTATCTGGCCTTTTATGGGTTTCTCAGACCACGAGAATTCACCGTTAGTGGCCAACTACATAGCCAAGGGTGCCTCCTCACGTCACATCTCACGAAACACACAGACTACTACGTCCTGTCTCTACCTAAGACTAAGACAAGTCAAAGGGGGGAACCAGTTCACATAAACTACTACCCCACGGGTAACAGTTGTTGCCCAGTAAAAGCACTAGACGTTTTCGTAGCCACGCAATCATCACAACCAGCAAAACCTCTACTAATGTTGCACGGTATCATCCTCACCACGGCAAAGTTCATGCTCTACGTTCGAATGCTTATCACCCGGCTTGGTCTGAACCCTAGTAGCTACTCGGGGCACTCCTTCAGAATCGGAGCAGCCTCCACAGCCTCTAGCCAAAACGTTCCCGTTCATGTCATTAAAACACTGGGTCGGTGGAGGTCCTCAGCTTACGCCACCTACATCCCACACCCAGTCCAAGAACTTAGGAGGGCTTTCATTAAAATGTCTTCCTAAATGAATGTGTATGTATTTGATGTTTTATGTTTACCGAATAAATGGTTATCTTGCTTTATCTTTTTGCCCACTTTATTTACCGGCCTACAGCATACATCGGTTTCGGCACACCTCAACCGACTATTTCCTTTTATTGTATTACTCTCCACCAGAGTATGCCATATCATATGAGAATGCCCCGAACACAAGTTGGAAGGCAGGGCCTGTATTTGTGGGAGGGGCTATAGACCTACATAAGGGACTCCCCCCTTCCCTCACTTACCTTCGTTGGTCTAGACGAACAGCCCCACCCTCCACTCCCTCAATTATTTATATTCTCCTATGTAAGCCCACTTTATTTACCGGCCTACAGCATACATTGGTTTCGGCACACCTCAACCGACTATTTCCTTTTATTGTATTACTCTCCACCAGAGTATGCCATATCATATGAGAATGCCCCGAACACAAATATATATATATATATATATATATATATATATATATATATATATATATATATTTTTTTTTTTTTCTTATTAAGGATAAGCCTCTAAATTCATTAATTACAGTCAGGTGGGCCAAATTCCAAATATTTTTTGTTTTTATTAGTTTAGCACGCCTGCACTGCCAGCTATGTTTTATTTATTTTCTGATGCTGGATTAATAATTATAAATTCATAGATTAAGTGAATTGTTGCCAAATTGAGGCTTATATTTGATCACACTGGAGAGATGTGATAGTGTAACTTTCTGTTGGTTTACAACAGTAAAAACATTAAAAGCATTTTTTTTTTATTTGGTTCCCAACAAATATAGCCTCAAGTTGATTTTTGATTGATCTATAGATTGCACGCTGCCAAACTGTGTCATGGTAGCATTGTCTATTTTTTTTTTCTTCTCTCTCTCCATCTTTGATGCTTTTTTTTGTTTTTTTGTTTTTTGCTTTTTGTCATTAAGAATATAGGGAAATTAGATTGCCTTGAGTGAAGATGGCATAAAGAATAAAGTGACAATGTATGCTATTTGTTCTATTTGGCTATACGCAGGGGATTAAATAGTTGTGGGTATGAGAATTTGCACCTATGTTCAATTGCGAATACATTTTTCACCCTTACATCTTTCCCACTCACATTCATGTATTATAATTTTCGGTTAAAACTATGTACATTTTGTGATTATTGCATGTATTCACCAGTAAATTATAAAATAACTAATATGGTTTTGTGTTCAACTCTCCATCAGGTGTGGAGTAAATGTCTAAATTAATCAAAATTTCAGGAGACATTTGTGGGTCTTTTACCTTTTACCTGGGTCTTTTACCTTTACATCTAAAATGTAAACATAGCCTTAAGACACCACAACCAAATAGATTTTATTAGACAAAACTAGTTAAGCCTTTGACACAAGACAATACGCTGATTACTGTTGTACATTTTTCATTGTCTGTGTTTGATTCAAAGAACATTTTAACTGGAAGGCCCAGAGATGTGAAGGTAACTGACATGTCCTGTCACAGTTTACTATACAGATGAAGAAGTGCTGGGATTACCAAGACAAACTATTATCATGAAAATGGATACTATACAGATGAAGAAGTGCTGAGATTACCAAGTCAAACTATTAACACAGCCCAGAATGAGGATAAAGTAACAGCAAGAAGCAGGAATTTGTTTAATTTCAAGGTGGTCACAGAATGAGTTTCCCCTACACTCATGAACTTGCATGTGCCATTAAACAAACAAACCTCAAGCTTTGTAATGGATTGGCTAAGACAATATTCAAGGAGAATTCATTCTAAAATCACAGCTATCAAGCACACAGATCAGTCACAGTTTTCAGATTCCAGTCCCAGACTAAACTAAACATCATATTGTGTCATAAACTAGTGATAATTACTGTATGGGGTTGATTGTGTCTGGATTTTACTTTACTTCACATGAACACATTACCATATAATATTAATGAACAACTACCAGGGTGCTTACCAACCCACTAGGGCAGTAGTTAATTTAAAAACGGAACAACTGAAAACAATAGAAATTGGGGGAATGTGGGGTGATGCAACCCCTGTTTGACTATATTCTTTCTCTCACGTTTAAATGTGCTCAACATAAGAGAAAAAAAAGTGAGGGAATGTGGTGACATTCTGTCATCAAACTAATATGGTGACCAGGGGTCATGTGACCAAGCTCATGTATGCCTTTCTCACAGTGGGATAAGCTTTACCTTTGATATGGTAATTCAATACCTTTACAGGTCAGGAAAGAGAACCACTCCCCCCTATCCCCATTCCTTTCTGTTCCTTTTTGGCTGTGCTACTGAGCACACATGGGCTAATTTTTATCATGGTGAACTGTGAGTGGGATCTGGTGATTTTATAAGATTTAGTTGTTATTGTTAGTTAGGTTGTTGTTGCTGTTGTTGTTGTTGGTATAGTTAGTTAGATTGTGTGTCATTATTTGTATGTTGTTGTTGTTTTGTCTCTGAATAAATATTTGTTAAAGTAGACGGACCAGAGTTTATATGTGTATGCGTACATAATAATTTATAGAGTTTGGTAATACACCACAGATGGTATGTCTTAATGAAGTTACAGAGAGTCGTCTTTGTATCAGCAACACAGGATAGCAGAGAGGAGGGCAACACGGATCGTAGCAGGAAGAGCAAGAGAACGTGGTCCTTTGTCCTCTGCCCTTTATAGCCCAAATTACGTCATAACGTTTAGTTTAGAATAGCCATATAAGGAAATTTCCCATATAAAGACCACCCCAAATCTCTTATACAGCAAATTCCAGAGACCTCATGGTACAGAATAGCAAACACCATCTGTTCTGTTTAACCCATTATACAGCCACACCTTAATATGTATTTGAATAGGACCATACAGAATATGCAATATTCTAAATTTCCCTCTGTTTATGGTTTATTTATAAACCACAACAAAATGTTATTTACCTGTCCATTCATACATCATTCGTATCACATTTCATATCACAGTCATTGGGTATAAGAAGAGATGTGTCCATAGCTACCCAGTATCTGAGATACCTTGGAAGTATTGTGTATTACCCTGTTTACAGTTTCCTTTAGTGTATCCTCCTTCTGTTTAACCTTTTCATTTACGAGTATATACATTTTTCTAATTCTACATTGCATAATTACTTGTAAAACAATACATATTATAGATACACATATAACAATAATAAATGGATGAAAATATTTACAATTGCTGATCCTACAGATGATTTAGCAAGTGTGTTTGTACTTTTAATTATGTCTTTCCACCAAGAGGAACTAGAAACAATTGACCATTCATGTTCTATCACCTTTAATTTACCCTGTTCATGTTCAAATTGAATTTCTGTTTCTTTCAACTGTTTTTGTAACGAATATAATAATATCTTGTCTTTCCTAATCTCATCTGCCCATTTTCTCCATGGAAACTCATTTGTTTGTGAAACATTTAATTGAATAGGCATGATATCTATCTCTTGTATAGGACTCTTCGATATGTTAACTTGAGTTCCTTGTATATGTATTATCAGTGGACCCCCATTGATACAATATAAACCTTTCTGTAATGTTTCTGAATGTGTACATTCTGAAAATGTAGCTCTTACTAACTCATTATTTGACATAACCTGTACACATACTTTGTCTTTTTCTATGGGAGTTACAATTTCATGAGGATTTTTAACTGTTTTAATTTTACCGGAACATGAACTTTGGTTATGAAAACATGAATGATAAATGGTTTTGTGGTGGAATCTCGGTAAAAATAAATTTAGTAGGCCGAGATTACCACGTGGCATGTGTACGTGCATATGCTGACGTATCGATCAGTTGGTTGCACGAGGCAAGATACGATCAGTAGTGTACGGAGCATGTGCAAGAATACAGGATGTAGTATTCCCCTCCTCCATTGTGCTGGACAAGCCATGCAGTCAAACAGGAAGTTAATTCTTATTTGTGTTGATTGGTTAAGAGAATGTGCGGGTGGAGCTTAATATGGGAGGAGTTATGTGCCTATATAAGGAGCCTGCACTATTGTCCGGGACTCAGAACTTGTGGTATTTTGGTGACGCTAGTCCCTCTGAGTCCCGATCGGTGATCCAATAAAGAATCTCTTCCTTCCTGAAGAAACCTGTGTCCATCTCTCTGTGCTTGGCTTCCGTCAGTTTCTCCGGTATCATTTGGTGCATTGGCCGGGAAGCTCATCGTTCAACGGTAGCTGAGAGGCAGAGGCGTGAGACGGTCTATCTTTGCCCACGTTCTCTACGGCTGCACCCCTGAACTTCTGCGTGGACCTCCCTTCATCTCGGCGCCACTGGTCTGTTGTCCAGGAGATCATCGGCCTCTACGTGAGAAGTGCTGGGGTGTCCCCGTCGATGAGTGTGAACTCAGGTTCAGGAACGAGGAGGTAAGACAACTGCTGTTTTAGACGGCAGGACCCACTAGGGGTATACCGATTGTGCGGTAGGCCCAAAGGGGTTTGAATCTGTGTATCTGCCCCCTCTGTCGGAGGGAAGGAGCGAAGGCGCACTGCTCGATCGAACGCTCTTTAGTCAGACCGTTTGATTTTGTTAGTCAGGCGGGGTCCTGGTGTAAATAGCCCTAGCCGGACACCGGTGTCTTGTCTAGACTAGCGTTCTAGGGTGTATATTACGTTCGCTAGGTCGGAGGGACCGGGAGACTAAGCGGCGCCTGTGTAAATTCGGTTCGCTAGCTCTCAACCTATCTGGGCTAAGTGGGAAGGCGTGTAAATTTGGAACCCACTAGACTTTTGATAGTGCGACTAAGAGGCGCCTGTGTAAATTCGGTTCTCTAGCTCGCTATATGTGGTGATTGGGCAGTGTGGCTAACCAAAACGGGTGTATATAGTTTTAGGTAGTCCATTCAAGGTACTGGCCAATAGTTTAGTTGGGAATTGTAAATGTGTTAAAGATTGTTTAGTAAAGTGTATATCTTGTTAGATAGCGCGAGCTCAGCCGTCTAGCGAGAGTGTTAATAGTGTGTTGCTGTATCATAGTGCACGGTACCATAACCCTGTATATTTACTGACACTGTATATAAGTACTAATCATTGTCGTCCATTGCATGTTTAACACCATAACCACTAATAATTGTATTGTGACCTTAACTTGTGCTTTGACCTATGCTAACCGTACTGTAACCGCTATTTGTAAAAGACGATGTTACTGGGGTGTGTTATAGACGGGTAATTCGTATATAGAGAATTATAGCGTGGGTGACTGTATAGTTACGCCAAAGGGCATAATATTAATTATCTAGTGACTGGTGTAACAGCTGTGTGTGTACGGGAATTCCCTGAGTGTTTATTGTGTTATTGTGTACGTTTCACTTGGTAACCGTACCACGTGGTGCTGTTGCCAGAGGAAACGGGTGTGACTGTTGAATAGTACGCGTGTATAGTATTCGTTGTCGACGACGTTCCATTGTTAAGTATGGGTGCGTCGCAGTCAACGATTCCGGATCCCTTAGGTTGTATGGTGAAGAATTTTAAAAAGGGATTCAAAACTTGTGATTTTGGGGTTAAAATGTCTCCTGTACGTTTGGTCACTTTGTGTACTAGGGAGTGGCCTA
The DNA here is from genome assembly GCF_036172605.1 of Pelobates fuscus. NCBI lineage: Eukaryota > Metazoa > Chordata > Amphibia > Anura > Pelobatidae > Pelobates > Pelobates fuscus. Next base: position 63,767,427 of record NC_086317.1, on the reverse strand, counting down.
CTTTGGTTGCGGCATGGCCGCCACGTTGCAGTTTGGATCCAACTCTGGTACAGCGCTTACACGTGGCTGTATCGGGTAGGCCTGAACTTTACGGCCAGTTTCCTTATATTGATTGTTGGAGACAGGCCGTAAATGACTCGCCAAAATGGCTCCAGACATGCCACGAGGAGCAGTGTCGCCTCATGGTAGCTAGGACTTGTTCGTCCACTAGGACTGGTGTTAGGCCCATTTTGGACACGCCCCCTGAGTCCGAGATCCCTTTGCCGCCCCCTTACTTTCCGTTAAGAGGAAGTGACGCAAATGCAGGAAGTCCTGCAACCCTCCCCTCATTACCCTCATCCACTTCCGCTTCCTCCTCCAGTACAGGATCCACCCCCCCTCGTACTAAATCTCCCCTTCCGGAATCAGAACCAACCCCCATTAAAAACGAATATCCTGATTTGGCGCCACTTCAGACTTCCGGTCAAGCTTCATCTAGCTCGGCTCGAAGTGTTTTATTTACAACCTTTTCCCAAAACCAAGCTCCCACATCCCCATACCCTATTTCTCCCCGACTGGAACCTATGACTGACGCCCCTCCACGTAACCCCATACAGACCCGACAGTTGACCGGTGCCCAACAATTAAAACACTATCAGATGCCTCTTCGTCTGAATCCTGGGCCAGCCTATATCGATGCCGCAGGCCAAATGGCACATGCTGACCCAGTCTTTGTATATGTCCCATTCACGACAACCGATCTTTTAAATTGGAAGACCCACAATTCCTCGTATACTGAGAAACCACAAGCTATGACTGATCTGTTCACCTCAATAGTACAGACACATAACCCGACATGGGCTGATTGCCAGCAGTTATTAATGACTTTATTCAACAATGAGGAAAGGACAAGAATTAATCAAGCGGCCATTAAAGCACTAGAGGATAAAGCCCGTACTTTAAACCAAGCCAATCCATCAGCATGGGCCGCAACACATTATCCCAACACCGATCCCGATTGGAATGTAAATGGTGCTGATATGGTTCAACTCAGAGCCTATAGAGACGCTATAATTGCTGGCATGAAAGCCGGAGGAAAGAAAGCTATTAACATGTCGAAGACAGTTGAGGTGATTCAGAAAAGCGATGAAGCGCCCAGTGTCTTTTATGACCGATTATTGGAGGCATACCGCTTGTATACCCCCTTTAATCCGGAAGACGCAGATAATTCCCGAATGGTGAACTCCGCCTTTGTCAGCCAAGCTTACGGAGATATTAAGCGCAAGCTACAAAAGTTAGAAGGGTTTGCAGGTATGTCAATCACCCAACTAATGGAGGTAGCGAATAAGGTTTATATGAATAGGGAAACAGAAAGTAAGAAAGAGGAAGAGCGCAAGATGCGTAGAAAGGCTGATATGCTAGCGGTAGCGATCGCAGGCGTAGATAGACGGGGCCCTGATAGAGGCGATAGTAGATGGAATAGGGAGCCTTTGAGTAGGAATCAATGCGCGTATTGCAAGGAAGAAGGGCATTGGAGGAACGAATGTCCGCAAAGAGAGCAGTACGAGAGAGACCTACCCAGGGCAGGCTACGGAAACTTTAGAGGCAGAGTGAGAGGTAGAGGAGGCCCCGGAGGGAGTAATGGTAATAGAGGGAATAATGGGAACAGAGGAAGTGTTAGGGAAGACAGGTATATTCCAGCAGCGCAAAGGTCCCGCGATAGAGAAGGTAGGGACTTTGTAGGATTGGCTGACACGGTCATGGAGGACTATTGATACCGACCGGGCTCCATCCCCCTTGGTCGAGCGGAGCCTATGGTCGATGTATCAATAGGGGGAAAAAGGAGTGCGTTCATGATCGACACTGGTGCTGAACATTCAGTGGTGACTAATCTAGTTGCTCCTCCATCTGGAAGGACTATTACTGTAATAGGAGCAACTGGAAGAAGTGCTGAAAAACCGGTTCTTAAAAGTCGACTCTGTACATTGGGAGGCCACGTAGTAAAACATCAATTCCTTTATATGCCTGAATGTCCAGTCCAATTGCTGGGACGTGATATGCTATCTAAGTTACAAGCGCAGATTACGTTCCTACCAAATGGAACAACATCTTTAAAGTTTAATGGACCTTCAGGTATCATGACATTATCCGTACCAAAGGAAGAAGAGTGGCGACTTTATACAGCGTTGACTAGCCAAAACTCTAGGAGTGATGAGACATTATTTAACATACCAGGAGTTTGGGCAGAGAACAACCCACCAGGACTGGCCCGCAATATTCCACCTATAAAAATTGAACTAAAACTTGGGGTTTATCCAGTGAGCCTAAGACAATACCACATCCCGCAGAAGGCTAAGAAGAACATCCAATCCTATCTGGATAAGTTCATACGGTATGGTATCCTAAAATTCTGTACTTCCCCCTGGAATACCCCATTGCTGCCTGTTCAAAAGCCCGGTACAGATGAGTATCGCCCTGTGCAGGACTTGAGAGCAGTCAATGATGCGGTTGTTAGTATACATCCAGTTGTACCCAATCCATATAACCTGCTTGCTTTAATTCCGGGCGGGGCTACTTACTTCACAGTCTTAGATCTCAAAGATGCCTTCTTTTGCCTCCGAATTGCCGCAGAAAGTCAATGTATTTTCGCTTTCCAATGGGAGAACGCTGTAACGGGCTCAAAACGCCAAATGACTTGGACAAGACTGCCCCAAGGGTTTAAAAATTCACCTACCCTATTTGGTTCAGCCCTAAGTCAAGATCTACTGGATTTCGAGTCCATCCCAGGAGAGTGTGTATTGTTACAATATGTAGATGACTTGTTGATAGCAGCAGTTACAAAAGAAATCTGTCAGCAAGCAACGCACGATCTACTACACATTCTATGGAAGGCAGGATACAAGGTGTCTAGAAAGAAGGCTCAGTTGTGTTTGCCAACTGTCAAATATCTGGGATTCCATATCTCTGAAGGTCAAAGGATTATGGGGCCAGAGAGAAAAGAAGCTGTCTGCCAAATACCAATACCCAAGAATAGAAGACAAGTGCGAGAATTCTTGGGGGCAGCAGGCTTCTGTAGGATATGGATTCCCAGCTATGCGATACTGGCAAAACCTCTGTATGCAGCTATCAAAGGTACAGAGCACGACCCCTTCTTATGGACTCAAGAACAACAAACGGCATTTGAAGATGTGAAGAAGGCTTTGATGAGTGCCCCAGCATTAGGTCTACCTGATCACACACGACCATTCTACCTGTATGTACACGAGCAAAGAAGAATGGCTGTGGGAGTATTGACACAGTACTTGGGATCATGGCAAAGACCTGTTGCCTACATGTCTAAGCAATTGGATGCAGTGGCCAGCGGACTTCCACCTTGTCTAAGAGCCGTAGCTGCAGCCGCCCTGCTAGTAGCTGAAGCCGATAAACTCACTCTGGGTCAAGAACTTTATGTACGAGTCCCACATGCAGTACAGACGTTGTTGGATTACAAAGGAAATCATTGGTTTAGTAACAGCCGTATGACCAAGTATCAAGCAATGTTGTGTGAAAACCCCAGAGTGCATTTAGAGACTGTAAACACCTTAAATCCAGCTACCCTTTTGCCACAACCTACTGAAAGTCAACATGATTGTTTGGAAGTAATGGATGAAGTATTCTCAAGTAGACCAGATCTTCGTGATTTTCCCATCCAGAACCCCGATGTTCAATATTATACCGACGGCAGTAGTTATGTGAAAGAAGGGATCCGCTATGCAGGATATGCAGTAACAACAATAGACAAGGTGATAGAAGCTCGGCCACTGGCGAAAGGAACATCAGCACAAAAGGCAGAATTGATAGCACTGACACGAGCGTTACAATTGGCTGAAGGTTTAAGAGTGAACATCTACACGGACTCCAAATATGCGTTTTTAACCACTCATGCCCACGGAGCTTTGTATAAAGAAAGAGGACTACTGAATTCAGAAGGCAAAGAAATCAAATACGCAGCTGAAATCCTACAACTATTAGAAGCAGTGTGGGAGCCGAAAGAAGTTGGTATCATACATTGTCGAGCGCATCTGAGAGGAGATGGTGATGTAACTAAGGGAAATCGGATGGCAGATAGTGCAGCTAAGCGTGCTGCTGAATCAGGAAGACAGGAGTATGTGGGGCATATAGCTGCTCTTATACCAACTCCACTGTCCCAATGGACTCCAGTTTATACAGCTCAAGAAGAGGAGTGGTTAAAGACTGAACCAGGAAAGTATTTGGAGAACAAGTGGTATCAGCTAGAAGATGGAAGAATAGTCATACCAGCATCACTAGCGGTAGAAATTGTCCAAAATTATCATAACGGGACACATTCTGGGAGAGAGAGTACTGAAGAATCTCTCAGAAAACATTTCTACATACCAAGATTGTCCAACTTGACTCAGGCCATTGTACGAAGATGTGTAACGTGTGCTAAAAATAATGCAAGACAAGGACCAGTAAAGCCACCAGGAGTCCAGTTTATGGGGGGACTCCCCATGTCCGATTTACAAATTGACTTTACAGTGATGCCTAAATCGGGTGGACATCGTTACCTGCTGGTAATTGTGTGCACCTATTCAGGCTGGGTAGAAGCATGTCCTACTCGTACAGAGAAAGCAGGAGAAGTTGTGAGATTCCTGCTACGAGAAATAATACCCCGATATGGACTACCCTGTTCTATAGGATCGGACAATGGTCCAGCTTTTGTTCATCAGTGCCTACAACAACTGACTCATATGCTTGGTATAAAGTGGAGGCTTCATACTGCATATAGACCCCAGAGCTCTGGCAAGGTAGAGAGAATGAATAGAACTATTAAGAACCAGTTGGCTAAAATGTGTCTGGAAACCCAACTTAAGTGGAACGTTCTCTTACCCATAGCTCTATTGCGAATCCGCAGTACCCCTACCAGAAGGATGGGCCTCTCTCCTTTTGAAATCATGTATGGGCGACCACCTCCCGTACTTGGTAACTTAAGGGGGGATTTGAGTCAGTTGGGAGAAGGAATTACCCGGCAGCAGGTTGTAGAGTTGGGTAAGACTATGGAGGAGGTACAGAAATGGGTACAAGATAGATTACCTGTGAATATTTATCCCCCTGTTCATAGTTATCATCCAGGAGATCAAGTGTGGATTAAAGAGTGGAATAATGTACCGTTAGGGCCCAAGTGGAGAGGTCCTTATGTTGTTCTTTTGTCTACCCCTACAGCGATAAAAGTAGCCGAAGTGACTCCGTGGATACATCACTCCAGGGTTAAACCAGCAGCAGTCGATTCTTGGCAAGTTACAGCAGATCCAGAGAATCCCTGCAAGATCCGGTTAAAACGTACTACTCAGTCGGAGTAACGAGGAATTATTGTGGATTACAAATTTTATTATTTTTGGGATTTGGTGCGTGAGTGAGAAGGCCATAATAAAGCCTGTCCGCCCACCGACGTATAGTTTATAAGCCAGGGAAAGTCTCGAAGGGACTCCTGTGAAGACGAGCAGAACTCCATTCCCTGCAGCCCTTACATCCTGGAAGCTGAGGTGCCTTCGCACGGACGAAGACTGAGGATGACGGCGAAAGATGTGTTGATGATAGTGTTTATTTATGTGTATTTTTATATTCAGGAAGGTAGAGGTACCGACACTCCTAGCTGTGAGGTATGCATTAAGACTACGAGAACAGGTAACCATATTTCCCAAACCCTAATTTGGCATTCACAATACGAGTGTAAAGGAGATGTATCGAGATGTAGATACCTAAATCTAGACTATAGTGTGTGCCATTTAGGAGAACCTAAGTGCTTCAGTCCGGAGTATCAACCTCGTACAATTTGGTTGACTCTCAGGAATGGAGATCCTCAGGGGACCCTAATTAATAAGACGGTGTTAGAATCCGTACATTCTTCGGGTGTTCTGCTATTTGATGCGTGTAAACGATATCGAGTGGTAGAAAGCCGTGGAATGTATGTGGGGATCTTAGATGGGAGAGGACGTATGGGTCTAATGATAAATATATTTGTCCCAGTAGTAAAAATAAATATGTGAGTCCTAGATGCCCAAATAAAGACTATAACTTTTGCCCATATTGGTCTTGTGTGGGGTGGGCGACTTGGGGACAGACAGTAGACAAAGACATGATAGTGACTAAGTTGCCGACTAGCCCATATTGTAAGTCTATGGAATGTAATCCCATCCATATACTTATAAATAACCCCGATAAGTTCTTAGACAAATATGGCAATTTATTTGGGTTTCAAATATACGGGACGGGTTTAGATCCTGGGACAGTATTGTTTATAGGGATAGAGACTGATACGGTATCCTCCCAGACTCATCAAGTATACCATTCCTTTTATGAAGAGATGAGCATAGATAATAAGATCCCCCATAATGCTAAAAACCTGTTCATCGATTTAGCTGAAAGTATTGCCGGTAGTCTTAATGTTACCAACTGCTATGTGTGTGGAGGTACTAACATGGGAGACCAATGGCCTTGGGAAGCAAAGGAGGTAATGTCCGGTTCTGAGGCAGTTGACCAACTAATATCTACACAAGCCGATTATCATATGAGTGTTAGAGGTAAATCTGAGTGGAGATTAAAGACCTCCATCATAGGTTATGTTTGCATAGCAAGGAAAGGAATAATGTATAACACTTCTGTAGGAGAATTAACTTGTCTAGGGCAAAAAGCTTATGATGATGATACAAAGAATACAACTTGGTGGTCGGCTTCAAATGTCTCAGAACCATCTAACCCGTTTGCTAGATACGCCAATTTAAAGGATGTGTGGTTTGACCTATCCATCACATCTACCTGGAGAGCCCCAGCAAATTTGTACTGGATCTGTGGTAAGAAAGCCTATTCGGAATTGCCACAGGACTGGGAAGGGGCATGTGTGTTGGGTATGCTCAAACCATCCTTCTTCTTGTTACCTATTGAAACAGGTGAGACTTTAGGTGTTAAAGTGTATGATGTGAATCATAGGAAGAAAAGGGGACCCATAGAGATAGGCGCCTGGGAAGATGATGAATGGCCTCCCCAGCGTATCATAGATTATTATGGGCCAGCCACGTGGGCAGAAGATGGTACCTTTGGTTATAGAACCCCTATTTATATGCTCAACCGAATTATAAGATTACAGGCGGTGGTTGAGATTATCACCAACGAGACATCACAAGCGCTCAATCTTCTAGCGAAGCATAACACCAGGATGAGGACAGCAGTCTACCAAAATAGATTAGCCTTGGATTACCTTTTGGCAGTAGAGGGAGGTGTATGTGGGAAGTTTAACCTGAGCAATTGCTGTCTTCAAATAGATGACGAAGGGCAAGCAATAGCTGAGCTTACTAGCCATATGGTTAAACTAGCGCATGTGCCTACTCAGGTATGGAAAGGGTATAATCCAAGTAGTTGGTTTGGTAGCTGGTATGAGTGGTTTGGAGGGCTTAAGGCAGTGGTAGGTGGAGTCCTACTGATTTTAATGTTGTGTCTACTCCTGCCGTGTCGTATACCCTTAGTAGTTAGGTCTGTGCAAAGCCTGATAGAAAATATAGCAGAGAGGAAGGCTGCTGCTCAGATAATGGCGGTTTATAAGTATAAGTATAAGGCTCTAGACCAGGGAGAACCAATGCAGGAAGATGAGTGTTGAAGATTCACATCATGAGATAAGTCTGGTCTGGTTCAAGGTAACTTGCGGTGTATGCAAACCAAGGTTAAGTGATGCCTCAAGTAATTGTGAAATATCAAGAGGCATCAAAGGGGGGAATGTGGTGGAATCTCGGTAAAAATAAATTTAGTAGGCCGAGATTACCACGTGGCATGTGTACGTGCATATGCTGACGTATCGATCAGTTGGTTGCACGAGGCAAGATACGATCAGTAGTGTACGGAGCATGTGCAAGAATACAGGATGTAGTATTCCCCCTCCTCCATTGTGCTGGACAAGCCATGCGGTCAAACAGGAAGTTAATTCTTATTTGTGTTGATTGGTTAAGAGAATGTGCGGGTGGAGCTTAATATGGGAGGAGTTATGTGCCTATATAAGGAGCCTGCACTATTGTCCGGGACTCAGAACTTGTGGTATTTTGGTGACGCTAGTCCCTCTGAGTCCCGATCGGTGATCCAATAAAGAATCTCTTCCTTCCTGAAGAAACCTGTGTCCATCTCTCTGTGCTTGGCTTCCGTCAGTTTCTCCGGTATCAGTTTCAACTTGGTTATTTAAACATATTATTTTGGATGCAAAATATAGACAACTAGAAAGATCTACCTGTTCAAGTTCAGTAATGTTATTGTAAGATACAAAATCAGGATATTGTAATTTATAAAATAATAATTGTGTGTTACGAATAGGAATTCCTAATACCGACATTGAAAATAGTGTTTTTTCAATACCAGAAATTGGTATTAAAGAAGAACTTATACATATATCATTGTTACATCCCAACCATTTGTTAACCCATAAATCTGTATGATTTTTAGCGAACGCAAACTCCTCAGGTAAACTACGTTTGAATTCTATAGGAGTAACACCACCTTGTAATGCTTGTGCCATCACCTTAAAATCTGTAGAATATTCAACTTGTATCTCTAAACAAGCTTTGGCTACCTGGGATGAATCTGCATTTCTCATTAATGCCAAAGTAACTTCCTGTAAATGTTGAACAGAGGGTGCAATAACAGAGGCTGTGTTCATAACCATATTTTTCAATATTTGATTTAAACCTCTTTGAATATGCAATCCTTTCCCCCCTATTAACCCTACAGTTCCCAAATCATTCTTTAATGTTTGAATATCCATAGAATTGGTGATATATAGTACCAAATCCAGCCATAATTCCTTCTACAGTATCTCTTTTTTTCCTGTTTGATACTTTACTTCCTCCAAACCAATGTTCTAAGCCTCGTCCCATATTTAATAAATGTTCCTTACATTGTGGAAATTTACTTGAGATTTTTCACTGAGAAACATTAAAATGCCAAACTATTGTTGCAAATTTTCCATCTAATAACAAAGGCTTTGATTGAAAATGATTCAATTGAAAGGGACTTGATAACTTAAAAACCTTATTTTTGCATTCTACCATTCTGGGAGAGAATACATTTACCTTAACATCACCACATCTCTCGTGATGATTTCTTAACATTATACAACATTGATAGTTTCCACTATCACTGTAGGTAGGATGTTCTAAATAGAAAACAAACATTTCTTTCGACCAATCCACCTTTCCTAGTACACCTCTGTGAATAACCTTTGGCGTTGTATGTGACATACTACCCAAAAACATTCCTTCCCTTTTCCATGTCATTACAGACTCAGGGGGTAAACTTATATGTGTACTACATGTTAATCTAAGTCTTTCCTTTCCTTCCTGGATATCTACAAGACTAGGCTTCATTATAATATCTCGCATAACATAATCAGTTACCAGAAACATCATGTTAACTCTTACTGTAAACTATTCCCTAGATGCTCGTATTTCCCATATCCAAGGTATACCTGGAGTATTGTTTTTTAAGAGGACTTCTGGCTCTAAATGTATAAGCCAATATTGTATTGTATAAAGTACCTCACCACCTCGTCCTCGTGTTGTTACTGAAGTTTGTGCAACATTCACATACATGTCACCTAACCAATTTACCATTTCCTCTCCATTAACTACAATCATGATATATGCATTTTGTAATATGTTAAGTTCCCATGATCCCGTTTTTACATTGTCTTGAACAAATGAACCTTTGGTCCAACTAAATAAATCATTAGGACCTATTGTAATGTTAAAATTAATAACACTATCTCCTGTGAAATTAATTCGCACATTGCATACTTATATATATATTTTGTCCCGAAACAAACATGGCCTTTCAATACTTGTTCATTGTCTCTCTTTTTTCTAATATTTCCCAATAAGTCATTCTTTAATTCCTGATTGAAAGTCATTTTGTTCATCTTAAAAATAACTATTACAAGAACTGTAGTCATCAATGTTAGCAGGATGCTGACGAACAACTTCTTTCTGCTACATGGTTGTCTTTGCGAACACATCGTCTGTCACTGGCCAACTTTTGTCTGTAGGTCTGTAGGTCTGCTTACAAATTATCTAAAATAGACTAAGAAAAACAAAGCAGTATCAATATATTATCAGATTATGTTGTAGGTTTATTCAATTTGCACTGATCTGCATGAACCCAAAAACCTTTGCCTCCGTTTATTCCGTGAACCATCAAGAGGTCTTTGCACTTGTACCATTGTATCTGTTATGTTATAAGGACCTTCCCAGTTTGCCTCCCAAGGTCCAGTTTTCCTAAGTTTTTATCATGACCATACCCCCCTTTAAAAACTTTGAAAAATCAGGAGGTGCCATTTTGCACATACGAGTAGCTGCATGTGGAAGAATTTGCTCCAAATTTTCCTGCAGCATTTGCAACCATTTATTTTTAGCAATTGCATCTATCTGTGGGGTAGACAAATATGGTTCATTAGGAAAATTCAACTGCATTTTCCTACCTGTCATCAATTCAAATGGAGTGTATTGTGTAGTTGAAGAAATAGTGCCTCTAATACCCATAAGTACAGCAGGAAGTGCCTGTACCCATGTGTTGCCTTTCTCACGTAACATCTTTGAAAGTCTAGATTTCAATGTTCGATTCATACGTTCCACAATCCCAGCAGATTGTGGATGATATGGAACATGAAATCTCTGCTCTATGCCTAGAATAGCACACAGTGCTTGCATGATTTTCCCTGTGAAATGAGTACCTCTGTCTGACTCTAGAAGTCTAGGAAATCCCCATCTTGAGAAAATGTGTGTCCATAATGCTTCAGCCGTTTTTTGTGAATTATCTTTAGTCAGTGGAATTACTTCTAACCATTTAGAGAATACATCCACAACTACTAACGCATATTTTAATCCATTCTTACCTGTTGGTAATGGCCCAATGAAATCAATTTGTAAAGTAGACCAAGGACCATTTGCAGGTGCTATACGTTGTATAGGTGGTTTTTGTCCTTTAGGTCTGGGATTTATTTGCGCACATATCAAACATGATTGTACTACCTGTTGTACAGTCTTTTCCATGTTATCCCAATAAAACTTATTTCTGAGTACTAATAGTTTCTGCTGTCCAATATGACCTAAACTCTCATGATTATATTGTGTAAATAACACTTTTAGATTTTCTGGCATGACCGGACACAGTTCTCCGTTTTGGTCATGACACAAAACCCCGTTCTCATGAACAAATGGAGGTTTTGGATCAACCCGAGAAGCTGCAAGGGACGAATCCTTTGCCTGTTCTTCTGCAAACTATGGAGGCTGTGTGTTAGTCTTTCTAACCACTGCTACTGACATAGGCTATGTCTGCAATGCATTTTCACCAATTAAAGCTGCTCTTTTTGCTAATTTATCAGCTATTTCATTTTCTTCACTAAGTAAATCTTTACCTTTTTGATGGGCAGGAACTTTAACTATAGCATGTAAACATGGTTCTTGAGACGCAATTCCAAATATGGTCTCTAGTGTCTCTTTGTGTGCTAACACTTTATTTGTGGCATCTACGAACCCTCTTCTTTTCCATATAGCTAAATGTTCTGTTAGTGATCTAACCACATATGAACTATCACTATATATCACTAGGGGACGCCCTTCTTTTTCCTCAAGTGTTAGTACTGTTTTTAATGCTTCTAGTTCTGCTCTCTGTGCTGACAAATGACCTGGTAATTTATGCTCTACTGAATATCCTCGTTTAGGATACCATATAGCATAACCTGTATAGTACTTCCCATCTGAACAGAATCTGGACCCGTCAACAAACACAGGTTCATCAGATTCACTTGCTTCCTTTCTAAAAAGAGAAAGAAAATTCTCTTCAACTTCTGCTAAACATTCATGGGGTTTACCCTCATATTGCATTAGTTGTGGAAGTACATACTTTGCCTTATGTTCTACCTTAATTTGCTTTGGTGATAGAGCTATTAACCATTGTGAAAATCTCTGTTGTGACACACCTGGAATTCCTTTTTCAAGAAGTAATTTCAAAGGTGTATGTGGTGTTTGCAGAATTATGTCTTTGAATCCCACTATGTGTTCAGTTGCCATTACTGCAAAATGTACTCCTACCAAATGTCTGGCACAAATTTCAAGCCCTCTTTCCACTGGGGAAAGAATTTTAGAAAAATATCCCACTACTCTCCATATCTCTTGCTGCAATTGTAATAGTGCTGTGGAGACAGCTGTCTCTGAAGTATGTACTTGAATTGCAAAAGATGCAGTTGGATGTATTGTCGCTAAAGCAGGTGCAACCTGTAAGTCTCTTTTAAGTACCTCAAATGCATTCTGATGTTCATCTGTCCATGGTCCAAATGAAGGTTCACTATTTTTCAAAAGATCATATAAAGGTTTAGCTTTTTCAGCGAACCCTTCAATGAATTCTCTGGAAAAATTCATTAATCCTAGGAACTGGCGTAAGGCCTTGTGTGAAGTCGGTACAGGAAGAGAAGAAATAGTTTCTATTCTTTCCTGCACTGGCTTCTTGTGTCCTGGACCAATGTGTACACCCAAGTATTGTACTTCTGGTTGCATCAGTGTTACTTTGCGTGTGTTCAGTTTTAAACCAGAATCCTGCAAAAGGAAAAATAATTCATTTAACAGAATCAGGTGTTCTTCCTCAGTTTCAGTCTGCAAAAGCATATCATCAACATATTGTAACAAGCATTCTGGCCTAGAAAACTTAGACAAAACTTTTGCCAATGCCTGATGAAAATATGTTGGAGAACTATGAAAACCCTGGGGTAACACAGTAAGCACATATTGCTGATTTTGAAATGTAAAAGCAAACTTATATTGACAACTATGCTTCAGTGGTACAGAGAAAAATCCATTACTTACATCTAGTACTGAGTATACTTTAGCCGTTGACGTCAATCGTGACATCATATCTGGGGTTTCTGCCACCACATGTGCAGAAGGTGGTGTGTATTTATTTAATGTTCTTAAATCAATTGTTAATCTCCAAAAATTTTAATCTTTTTTCAATATTGGCCACAGATTATGAATGCATGGACTATTTGCTTTTCTAATTATTCCTCTCTGTTCCAAATCATTAATGACATTTGCAATAGAATCAGTTGAATCTGGGGGTAATCTATACTGCCTCTGTGGGAGTGGATCAGGACCTTGAATGTCAATCAGCACATTTTTAAATCTTCCACATTCATTTTTACTTTGTGCCCATAAATCTGGATAACTCTGTACAATCTCTTTAAGTTCAAGGTTATCCCTAGTATTAGGCCATTGCCTTTCTGTAGACACTACATCTACTGGACAAACAATTCCTAACTCCCCATATTCAGTAGGATCCAATAGCACTGGTTTCCTACCCTTAGCATCTTTCCAAATAGCTTTGTTTCCCAAATCAACAATCCAACCTCTTCTTTGCATAACATCTGTGCCTATGATATTATCAACATTTTTGCAGTACCAGATATCAATCTTTGTTTTTAAACACTGAGGTATTTCTAAAGTAACATTATTTACTAATGTTGCCATAGATCCTCCACTTCTGTCAAATCCTACAATTGTACATATAGGTGCATTTGGTGATAAGGGTAGTTGTAAATTAGTTATACTTAACTGAGCACCTGTATCGATGAGAAATTCCGTGTCATAACCTTTTAAAGAACATTTAATGTATGGTCTACCACATCCATCTAAATTTAATGGAGCCAAAAATTCAAGTGGACGTGGCCTGATTCCTTTAGATTGTCATTGTGAATTTAAAATTTGGTCAGCCTGATTAGACATGTTAGAAATCACACCCTGTCTGTCTCCTGTGTTTGAGGAAGCTACAATTTCTCTCACTTGCCTTATTAGAGGAGTATATTGCGAATCTCTGGAGTTTTCTATATTAGGATTATTTTGAATAAATCCATTTGATTTGCCATGATACTTTGATTGTAAATCATGAAAATTATTCCTGCAGTTTCTCTTTATATGACCCGGCTTGTTACAATAGAAACAAACCAGACTATGTGTCGAGTTTCTTTCATAGTGTGAGTGGGGCATATTAAAACTCGGAGCGTCTCTCCTCTTTGTCTGAGTTCTAACAGCTGCAGGAGGCGAGGGAGGGGGGTACTTCCTGTAGCTGGGTTTTTCCTCTCCCCTATCTCTCCTAACTGCACAGACAGATTTTTTAACTGTTTGTTGTCTGGATTCCCTCCTTATCCTATCAAGAAATGATGCTGCTTCTTCAATATTTTGACACTGGAGAGCGCATGCAATTGATATTGGATCAAGATATTTAAATTTTTTTACAAATGCATTTATCATAGATTTTGGTGTCTGATCATCAGGAATACTCATTACCAATCTGTATGCACGCTGAAATTTTAAAAGGAAACTGAAGACATCTTCATTTATATTTGGTTTTAATTTTTCTAAAACCTCTATCCACATGCTCATTTCCTGTTAATCTTATTTATTGTGTCAATCTATCTCGCTCATTCCCATGGACTATTTCACCATCTTCGTCATTAGGGGTACTTATGGGTGGGGTCAGTCTACGTGCAATGTATGTTGGCAGCCATATTTTAAATAGTCTATTCCTTTGTTCATCATTCAAATTATGTTTAGATAAATTAGACTCAAATACGTCTGCATTACCAAAGGCATCCATTGATGGATTATATGGGGGAATATCTTTGGTAACTTTCATCAGCTGCTCTTGAATTTTTAATTTAAGTTTTGCAGCCTTATCTAACAATTTTCTGCGTTGCAAATCAGACTGGGATGATATTTCTGTGACATCAACGGTCTCGGGTATCAAATTATGATCGCTCCTTGTGATTACACATATTTGTTTATTTTCATTTCTAAGCTTACAGATCAATTCAGATTTAAGATCCAACTGTTCTCCCAAATCATAAATACTTGCCTGTAGTCTATCACAGTTAGTACATTTAATTTCTGTTACACATACAGATTTCTCTTTAATGTCTGTCTGTGTACTTTTTAAATCTTGCACCTTTACTTGCAATTTTGTTGGAGCAACTCCTGTTCTAAGAATCATTGTGTCAAAGGTTTCTACCAATTTTAAAACATTTCTAATTTTCTTTTTTGTTTTATTTAAACATAACAGTTTATTATCAATAGCTGCATTTGCTTGTTTACATTGCTCATATAAACTTGCCCACAATTGACTATCTGTATAGCATCTATTAAACACAAAATCAAGTTTACTTTTCTCTGCAATTTCTGTAACAAAATCCATTATTACTCACCAGACAAGTTGATCTTTACTGCACGACTCCGTCAGCTTTTAGTCTCCCTTTTACTCGTACAGCTGCGCAGTATTGAGCTTGATTCTGGATGCTTGCCAATCTCTGCCACGTGCTTGCTTCTAGAATACACGTTGTATCTTGTGCTGCTTTCTTTATAACACGTGCTTTTGTCTGTTGTAGAATATAATCTTGGAACAGTCTTTGTGATTTGAAAATCTTTGTATTCTGATTAACACACAGAAATCTGCACACAGTTTTTTTAACGGTTCTTTTTTCTCCTTCTGGCTGCACACATTTTCAATACGAGTAATTTGATCCATCCTCTCTCACTTAATCTGCTCAGTATCCCCCCTTAAAGTGTGGAATGCCAGAAAAACAATCAGGCTGGCTCGTCAATGTAATATCAGCCTGTGTGTTTATTTAGTTGTTGAATAAGTATATATATATATATATATATATATATATATATATATATATATATATATATATATATATATTAGTCTTGGGCCAAATGCTCGCCACAATAATATATGTCTATATATATATATATATATATATATAGTCTTGGGCCAAATGCTCGCCACAATAATATATGTCTATATTATTGAAAAGTATTAATACGCAATCTGACGTTCTTAATAAAAAATAAGTATTTATTCTACTTCAATAGCAAATCATAATATACTTAACAGATGGTATGTCTTAATGAAGTTACAGAGAGTCGTCTTTGTATCAGCAACACAGGATAGCAGAGAGGAGGGCAACACGGATCGTAGCAGGAAGAGCAAGAGAACGTGGTCCTTTGTCCTCTGCCCTTTATAGCCCAAATTACGTCATAACGTTTAGTTTAGAATAGCCATATAAGGAAATTCCCCATATAAAGACCACCCCAAATCTCTTATACAGCAAATTCCAGAGACCTCATGGTACAGAATAGCAAACACCATCTGTTCTGTTTAGCCCATTATACAGCCACACCTTAATATGTATTTGAATAGGACCATACAGAATATGCAATATTCTACAGATTCCACATAACTTTCCACTCTATCTGTAGATCTGAAGCCTTCTGCAATCGCTTCTGATATCCAGTTTTTTAAATCAGCCTGTGGGGAACTTTTCTTTTCCCATTCATTTGCTGCTTCCGCCAGGCAAGCTCTGCACAATTTTTTCCCAGGAGGAGCCACTTGGTTACAGTTTGTACATCTATTAGATTTTTCTCTTTATTTTCTGGGAGAATTCTCTTGAGATCTTTCTGGGCTGAAATAGAGGCCAATATATAATATATTTTAGGCCTGTCATGGCACTCTTTTCCCCCCTTTATAATAATTATGAAAAATAAATAGGAGGCTCACCTATGTCTTCTAGAGTGAGATCTTGAGGCAGAGGGAGAAGCCATCTAGAATAATAATTACTACATTTAACTCTGAAAACTTTAAGAGAAAAATAAAAGAAAAAAAACAAAGTTAATAAAAAAAAAAAAAACCTTTAAGACAGAATCTGGAAGCAAAAGGCAGCTATTCTTGATAACTGATGAACAGGTAAGTTGTTAACATCAAAACCGATTAAATTGGTTATTTTAGGCGCGATATACCTTTAAGCGCGAAACTAATTCGCGCATGCGCAGATTGCCCGCCGGACGACGACGCTACTGCCCTTGCTCAGGATATCTGAGCACAGAAGAGCCCAGCATCAGATGAAAACTCATGCAGAGTCTGAGGATCTCCCCACAGAAGAAGAAGAGCAGTACAGGTAGGAATGAAACTATGAAATAAACAGGTCCTTTGTACTTCTTAGATAGAATCACAACATATAGTCAAGAATTATATATATATATATATATATATATATATATATATATATATATACACACACACAGGGAGTGCAGAATTATTAGGCAAATGAGTATTTTGACCACATCATCCTCTTTATGCATGTTGTCTTACTCCAAGCTGTATATGCTCGAAAGCCTACTACTAATTAAGCATATTAGGTGATGTGCATCTCTGTAATGAGAAGGGGTGTGGTCTAATGACATCAGCACCCTATATCAGGTGTGCATAATTATTAGGCAACTTCCTTTCCTTTGGCAAAATGGGTCAAAAGAAGGACTTGACAGGCTCAGAAAAGTCAAAAATAGTGAGATATCTTGCAGAGGGATGCAGCACTCTTAAAATTGCAAAGCTTCTGAAGCGTGATCATCGAACAATCAAGCGTTTCATTCAAAATAGTCAACAGGGTCGCAAGAAGCGTGTGGAAAAACCAAGGCGCAAAATAACTGCCCATGAACTGAGAAAAGTCAAACGTGCAGCTGCCAAGATGCCACTTGCCACCAGTTTAGCCATATTTCAGAGCTGCAACATCACTGGAGTGCCCAAAAGCACAAGGTGTGCAATACTCAGAGACATGGCCAAGGTAAGAAAGGCTGAAAGACGACCACCACTGAACAAGGCACACAAGCTGAAACGTCAAGACTGGGCCAAGAAATATCTCAAGACTGATTTTTCTAAGGTTTTATGGACTGATGAAATGAGAGTGAGTATTGATGGGCCAGATGGATGGGCCCGTGGCTGGATTGGTAAAGGGCAGAGAGCTCCAGTCCGACTCAGACGCCAGCAAGGTGGAGGTGGAGTACTGGTTTGGGCTGGTATCATCAAAGATGAGCTTGTGGGGCCTTTTCAGGTTGAGGATGGAGTCAAGCTCAACTCCCAGTCCTACTGCCAGTTTCTGGAAGACACCTTCTTCAAGCAGTGGTACAGGAAGAAGTCTGCATCCTTCAAGAAAAACATGATTTTCATGCAGGACAATGCTCCATCACACGCGTCCAAGTACTCCACAGCGTGGCTGGCAAGAAAGGGTATAAAAGAAGAAAATCTAATGACATGGCCTCCTTGTTCACCTGATCTGAACCCCATTGAGAACCTGTGGTCCATCATCAAATGTGAGATTTACAAGGAGGGAAAACAGTACACCTCTCTGAACAGTGTCTGGGAGGCTGTGGTTGCTTCTGCACGCAATGTTGATGGTGAACAGATCAAAACACTGACAGAATCCATGGATGGCAGGCTTTTGAGTGTCCTTGCAAAGAAAGGTGGCTATATTGGTCACTGATTTGTTTTTGAATGTCAGAAATGTATATTTGTGAATGTTGAGATGTTATATTGGCCGACCCCACATCATTATTATAGAAGGCTATTTATACTTTTCCCACTAAGCAGTACATATGCTAATCTGTATCAAACTCAGTTAGTCCTGCCTGTGCAGGCTGTTTACTGAGTTCTTCAGATGAAGAGAGGCTGAACTTCATCTGGAAGCCCATGGTACACATGGGAAGGTGGCCCCCCAAAAAATATCATGTTTGTCCTGAAAGGACAGGAAAAAAAGACTGTGGGATAGAAGGAGGAGGGACCTTTTATACCCCAGTCTGGTCCAGATTAATTGAACCTTTTCCTGTCCTGTTCCTGATTGGGACGGAGCTACCCATAAGTGATGCTGCCATGATTAGCCAGGAATACTGTAGTACCAGTTCAAATCCAGGGATATAGTTTCTGTACTTTGCGGAGGAACATTTTTTTCAAACCATAAATGGGTGATGACACAGATTGGGTAATAACTATACTACCTCAGATGTATCCTTTCCAATAAAAATCAGTAAAGTATATAGCTAACTAAATGAAACAAACTGGCAGACAGGGAGAAACATAGGTTTACGTGGGTGTGAATAAAAATGTATTATATTAAGTTCCCCACATTTTATATTGTGGAATCTGCACAATATTTAAGTTAATAGTCTAGAAATTATTGCATTAAGACAATTAAAAAGTATGCAGAAGGAAGCTAGTAGCAATGGTTGGCTTATGAAATCATGTATCAATGTGTTAGAAAAAAAAATTATAGTGTAGTTCTCTTATTACTCTGCTGAGGTAAAGGACACAATTGCAGAGAAATAGGTACAGATTATTGCTCTTTTGTTTTATTGGACTCTTTTTTTGTGTGTTTTTTTACTGAATTGACATGGATACTTGTATTTTTAACTTGGAGATTTTTTTCTCATTTTTTTTAACTGCTAACAGTAATTGCCTGTTGCTATATTGTCTATTAATATGTCAGATTTTCATATGCTATTCACAGTTACAGAAATTATACTGACCCATGGTCTCGTTCCTGACTGCTCTTTAGGATTGGCGCCCTCCAATATTGTTGCCTGTCCCTGACTGCTGTGTTGGATCACCCCTTCATGCGGGCTGCCCTCCTGGATTTAGAACTCGGAATAATCTACCTGTCTCTATTCTATCTGATTATCCCTGTGCCTTGTTTCAATTCGTTATCAGACTGTAGTCCACTCTCCACGACCAAGCACTAGAATCTCCCATTCAACCATGTCCTTACTATTGTGGACATTATTTCCAACTGCTCTACTCACTGTAAACTCCATCCTTACTTTATTGCTATAACTACTCTTTCCAAAGACCCTGATTCATTCACAGACTTTGTCTCAATTCCTTTTCCACATTACACCATTCAGTTACCTCATAGCTGTTCGCTCTACCAAAACCTGTCGTTATCCAAGCCTCCCTGCAGCCTCTGCTGGATGACCTGAGCAGCTCACTCCTATTTGGATCTTCCATGCTTCTCAGTCCACCAACAAGTGACCTCCTGTTCAACTGCACTATATTGGAGATCTCCAGTTTATATAAACACTTATTTATTCCAATCCATTATCATTAAGTAAGGACATTCTACCTTTTTTTGGAAGTACTTAATAATCAAGGAGGTTATATTTATTCATTACTGTTCTGTTTCATTATTAAGTATTGTTAAAAAGTTAAGTCCACTGTGTACGGGTTTAATGTCACAGTCAATGCCAAGAGTGATAAAGTAATCTCATTACCTGCTTAAACTATTTTGTCTTCCAATTATCACACAGTATTAGCACCATCACTTCTAGGAATCAGGACATTTACCTTCTCAGATATTGTTCTTGTATTCCAATAGTTCTTACTGTTTATTAGTGGTTTGTTACCCACATATCTAGTTCTCCTTCTTTGTACCCTCAATTATTGTCCTTCTGGTTCTGCTGATCTTGACAAATTGCCTCTTCTTTTCTTTTGGAGACCTTTGCATTTAGTATGACCACTCTAGGGACTGTTAATGCACCTTGTGCTATAATTCACCGCCTTTCTGTTTGTTTGTTTGTTTGGCACTTACCTATGCAAATGTGTTTGGTTATATCAGTTTCTGATAAAAGCACAATCAGGTTTGGGGTGTGTAACAGCTGGCATAATTTGCTATGGTTATCCAACTACAAAAAAAAAATCAGTAGAAAATTAATTTAGTTTAAGTTTTAAAATGCCATTGCCATATTCATGCATTTATATAATTATCACAGGTTTGTGTTCCTGATTTTTTTTTTTTTTGAAAGACATTCAACTCTAACTAAGGACTAAATTGTCCAGTGCAAGTTTAGCTCTCAATGATTTCCACATCCTAACCTATGTAAGTAAAAACTATATATACTCAAACACAAAATGTCATTGCTTATAAATTTATCTCCTTCAATACAAGTGATAGATGTTCACACCAGCTCCACCCACGCACGTTTTCAAGACTTCTGTAAAGTTGCCGAATTCTTTTAGAATTAAATTTACCTTTACAATTATACTGTAATGGTATTGATGTTACAAAGTTTTGGAGTCCAGTAGCCAGATCAGCAATGTTTTCTGCCAGAGGTAGCCACTCGTTACCCAGGTGGTTGAGCCCCTGAGCCTTGAGTGGCCTTCTGGTCTTAAGCAGAGATGGGAGACTGGAACAAAGAGATGATAATCGTAGTGAGGCAAGCCGAGGTCAGTGGGAAGGAGAAGCAGCAAAGTCAAAACGGTCCAAAATCAGCAACAGGTAGGAGAAACAGGAACAAGCTTGATTGTCCACAATAATCTGGCAAAGGTACAGAGACAGGAAGTGGCTTTTATAGGCCAAGAACCAGACACATGACCAGACACAGCTGAAGAGACTTGTCACTGATACCAATGCTTGTAGAGTCAAGGTTACCAGATCTCAGGTACATTTGCAAAAGGCAGGCTGGTGTACTGGTAAGGAAGAGGTTTAGCAGCATGTAAACCAGGGTTCGAAACCCAGCAGAGTCAGTTCCTCACATATACTTGTCCCATGGTTTTCATTATTTAAAGAACACATTCAATCCCACCTTCTTATGAAAGCAAATCATAAAGCTAAAATACTTCTTTATATGGACATTCCTGGATGTATATTACCATCTAGGCTGCAAGGATATCTACCAGAAAGTGTTTGAAATAGTCAATCCTTGGTCTGGCAGTAAACCAACAGGAAATCCACATGCACATTCCTTTAATGGAACTCCAAGACTCCTCTGCTAGAAGATAGGTTTACAATTGAGATCTTTTGTTTATTCTTATGAAGAAATGCTTTGCAAGAGCTGACATGAGAATTTGATGGATGCTTGTTCCAAATTTCTCGTCATTTATATGCTCATAACTATAGCACCTGAAATATTCATTTTATTGAGATTGGAGTTTAGAGATAAATTATTTCTAATTATTTTGTGGGATACAGACAATTGTCACATCACTGATTTATCCAGGTCATCTTAGCCCTTAGCGAAAAAGCATTTTAATTAGTTGTTATGTTTTCTTACGGAAAATAGGGATTTTTCACATGATGATTTTTTTCAGTAATATTTAAACTCTATATTTTCTTGGTATAAAAAAAGCAGCTATCTTCATTTCTCTATCCATGTGTTATGCATTTGATATTTTTATCATTGCAGTTTTATGAAACATTTTTACAAATGCTACCATTCTGACAGAAATGATACTGTATTCACATTGCTCATATCTACATGATTCATAAACTTCATTAAGCAGCTTTTCAAATTCAGTTACAACGGGACATAAGTTTTATGAGTCACTTGTCTCACCAACTGCTGGAAAAAATACAGATTTTGACATCTTCACAAGAAAGCACAAATTGTCACTAAAACCTATTATTTTTATATAATACAATGCATTGCTCTAAATAAGACAGTCTATTTATGTTTTGTTTAGTTTTGTTGTTGCAGAACAATTCCTATTGTTTGTTGTTAAAAAAAATCCGTCTGCAGGTGTTATGTAGCAATACAATAATTAAAAAAAACATACAATGCAAAATATCTTGACAAGTTGAGAAAACATACATCGAAAAAGCAGAATGATGAAAGAAAAACAGATCTGAAAAGCTTTTTTTTGAGCAGTAACAATGCCCCTTCTAAGCTGAATGTTTAATCTACAGAGCTGTAGAGTTTAGAGTACCTTACTGACAACACATAACCATACAATTTGTTCTGGATATTAGGGATGTGACTGGAGAGAAAAAGTTTCAAATTGAAGTCCATGGTGTTTCAGCAGTGGTGTCCATCAGTGATGAACACATTGGTTGAGTTCACCAAGGTCTACCCAAGTACATTTGTGACCTAACTTATAATTACATTATAAATTTGGTAACTTAAACACAACATTTTGACTGTCTATCTATGTTACCCTATATGTTTGTGAGCTAAATTGTCCAATAGGCTCTGCCAGACTGAAAAGAAACATAGGCCTCTAATTTAATATTTTTGGATAAGCTGTCCAAATAATTTGATATTTTCAGATAAACCTTTAAAATGATTTTTTTCAACATATTAAAATGTTAAAAATGTATCACAAAATATCAAAATAATACAACATTTAAATATTTTCCATAATATGAATTCATTTTAAAAGATTATCCAAATATATTAAATAATTTGGAAAAAAATATCCAACAATAATAAATCAAGGCCATAGTTCCTAAACATCCTCCAAGACAAAATGTAGCCATCACTGACAGCATGAATATTCATTGTTATGGTTTGTGTATTTCAAATTTAATTTAAATGTAGATATTCTTATCACAATCTTGCTATTTGTGGACCTTGTTTTAAAATTCAGATAGGTATCTACTCCATATCTCTTCTCCAAGGGTAATACATATTTTGCAGATATGTAACCAGGGCCAAAATTCCCATAAGGCCACCAATGCCATAACATCAGGTTAGAAAAGAAGGTGTTGGCGTTGTGAAATTTAGACATTAGTGGTCCTGCTAGAAGCCATGATCATTGGTGGCATAGTTGGAGCAAATGGTGTGATTGGGCAAGAAGGGGGAATACTCCTTCTGGCTAGAGACAAGCCATGGCAGGTCCTCTTCTCTTGTCAGGCAGTCAAATAAATTGCAGAAGAGCGCATGGGGATACCGTCAGAGTCATAAGAAGCCCGCATGATCACCTGCACTTCCGGCGGTCTGCAGTTACTCCTTCATCTTAAAAACCACACAGCATGAAGACATAAGGTGTGGACTTGAGGATATAGAAGAGGGACACTAATGGGAGAAAGGAGGGGAGAGAAGAGGTGTGTATGAGTAATGAGAAACAAGTGAGGGATTGGGAATGTGAAGAGAGGTAAAGGAAAGCATAATTTAAAGAAGGGAGCAAGTGTGGGAAAGGAGGGATATTAGAAGAGGGCCACAAATAGGGATAGAAACAATTCTGGTGGAAAGAGAAATGAATACAATAAGGATGTGGAATTCTCTGCCTGAAGAGGTGATTTTATCACAGTCTATACATATGTTTAAACATCAATTGGATAAATATTTGCAAAAACTAGGCATGTGCATGGGCAAAAAATCTGGTTCAGAAATTCGGGTGAGTAAAAAAAATGTGTCTGCTTCTGCAATTCGGACCAATGGCATTTGGTTCAGCAATTCGGCACTACGGCAATTCGGCACTTCAGCAATTCGGAACTTCGGTAACCCTTCCCCCTAACCCCTAAACCCTAACCCCTAACCCTACCCTTAACCCTACTCCTAACCCACTTCGGAACTTCGGCAATTTGGAACGTCTGCAATTCGGTTTGTTCTGGCACTTCGGAAATTCTGCACTTTGACAATTCGAACTTCGGACATTTGTAAGCATCCGAATGTCTGAATTTCACGAAATTCGTCCGAAAGTACATACGGAACGAAACAAATTGCACATGTCTAGCAAAAACATAACATTCAAGGATATTTATTTTAATTAGTGGGGTAATAGCTTCTTGATCAAGGAGATATCTTACTGCCATTCTGGGGCTGGAAATATTTTTTTGTATTTTGCAATGTTGCACATTACAAGTTTGAATTGGGCACATTGAACTTTAATAGAAGTTTATGTATGTGTCCCATTTTGTAATGCACTTTGTTTGTAGCACATTAGCACATATGCTGTTTCATATGGTTGATTCTACAGCTGATATACATCCATATTTACTGTCTTAAAGACGCAGCACACTTTATTGAACAGTTTATTTACATCCTAATGGATTACATGAGAAACTCAGACGACAATGGAGCTGCGATTAAAACTTCAGGGACAAAATATGTGATGTCAAATTTGGGAAGTCCTGTGGAAAGTCCAAATAGTCCCATAACATAACTAAGAGTCAAATAAATCTTTGAAATCTCAAATGTTCATTTACATTTCCCTTTTGCACACTTTAACATCAAAGTTATGTTTCTCATTCCGATTTGAATAACAGAAAATATGCCCATCCAATTAATATACCATGAACCTATTCCAAAAAATCAATATCCCTTTTTTCCTGACAGAAATTTGTTTGCAGGATTTGTATGAAATTTACCATAAATGTAAGTATGCATTTTTACATAGCTTGCATACATTCTTTGCAATGGTCTTAACCATTCCCTATGCTCTATAGTAAACATGAGCAAAGAACTAAATGGTTTGCTAAGAATTCATATAAGAATTTCAGAATATAATACCTGGGTTCATGCATTGTGGGACATTTTTTACAGAACAAAACTACTCTAGGCTTGTGAGTGGTCTAATTCTCTCATGACTTTTCAAACAAAGTGAGGATTGTTAACGTATTAACCCTTGAGAATCCTCGGAAACTAAATCACATGTCCATAAAGATTTTACCGTGGCTCTGGTCAACGGAATACAATTGATCTATTTACTAATGCATTTTTACTTTGCTTTACTTTCTTTGAGCAAATGAGGACCTTAAGACAGCTCCATTTCCCGTGTCAACGAGAAGGGGACTTTCTTTGACACAGGAAATGAAGATGACTTAAGCTCCTCCTTTGGAAAAAGAAAGACAAGCATAGGAAAAATACATAAGACAAAGTACTTCTGTGCCTTATGTTTTAAAGAACACTAGATCAGTAAAGAAAAAAATAACAGCTTGTGAGAGAGGAAGAGAAAAGGAAACAATGGGACAAAGGTAAGTTGAATGCGACATATGTTTTAAAAACATATATATATATTCATTAATTTAAAACAGAATACCTATTCAATGTTTCCTACCAAGCCTACCATGCATTTTTACTACAGAGTATCCCAAAATAATGTTTACACTATTTCAGGGGTGGGCAGTCTACGGCCCTCCAGATGTTCTGGACTACATCTCCCATAATGCTCTTAGGGCCATAATGCTAGCAAAGCATCAAGGGAGATGTAGTCCAAAACATCTGGACGGCCGCAGATTGCCCACCCCTGCACTATTTTAAAGTTAAATATCAGAGAACCTATTAAAGATAACCTGTTTGGACTGTTTGTATGTTTGTCAATCTGTTCTATGGCGTTGCAGACGATATATTGCTGCCAATGGCGGCCATTTTGAACACCTTTAACTTTAAGGTATATGACATAAAAAAGTTCATGCTTCCTGTTATTTATGTTCGAGTTATGAACATTCAAAAAGTGAAAACATTATTTTGGGACACTGTTTATAGAAGACCAAATCATATAATTAAGAGCTTATGTTAACTCTAATTATGACAGAATAATACTGCAGTTAGGAGAATCTCACCCATGCATTCACAATTCTAACTTCATATACTTAAAAAGGTCAGATTAAATGATTTAGTCCAATATAGGGCTTGGGTCAACTAATAATTTACTCACTAAAATTTAAATTGTCTTTAATCACAGCATGTTACCGAAAATCATCTAAATTCCTATAGTCATAACGTTTAATCACTAATTGAAAATAAATTCACCATTTTAAAATGCAACACTCTCAGGTTTTTTTGTTTTTTTTATCAAATTATTACCATTTTCTACTAGTTTATTACTTTCTTCCAAACTTTCTAAAATTAGCTATGTTTTTATAGCATAAAAAAAGAATTCCTAGATATACTAGGGTCTGTCCGCAGATGAGGGGAGTGTACCTTTCTCCTCGGAACCGAGGAATAGCCGTATAAAAACAGAACTTCCATGACCAGCATGAAAAGAATCCTGAGAATATTTTTGCAGTAATGTTCTCATTTTTAGTAAATTATACTTATCTTTAATACTGAAAGATGTTACTTATAACATAAAAAGTGCAAAAAATAAATGACATTCCTGCTGATTTTAAACTATACTTTAAATGTGTCACCAACAAAACCAAAGAAGTACCAATCACTATGCAAAATACTTACTTACCATATTTTACAGCAAAAAAGGAAACTTCCCATAAGTAAACTATCTCTAAAACTTATATAAATTGAACATATCTCTTTGAATTACTGTTATAATTTAAACATTTTAAGCTGAAGACCATTAATTGAATTCCTAATATTAACCTTTCTAATTCGTCTGAGCATTTTTTTTTACATTCTTCATGTTGGTGTGCAGAGTAACACGGACACGCTTGCATAAACATTTTAAGCACGGTGTGAAGGAAAGGGTGAAGAAAAGAGGGGCTAATATCCCCTCTGCTTATTCTTGTGTTGGTATAGAGGGTGTGGCCCATTACACTGTCATGATGAGGCCCTCTCTACAGCTGTGACCTCAAATTTCTTGTCGGTGCTTGGAGGTAGCTATCCGGGTAAGTAGCTGCTTGGTTGCTTCAGGGCAGGTTGTGGCATTCTACTTTCCCGCTTTCACCAGAAGTCAGCGAATATTGCTTCCATCTGGTCAGAACATCAAATTGTAAATCAAGAAGGAGTCACGGAGTTGGTTGCTCGTTTCAATGGCTTTGCCTTGCGCTCCCTTAAATCCAATTATGCCTTCCTGGGATGGACTGTGATCATTCCTGATGGTCTAAGGGGCATAACTGGGCCCTTGCTTTATGGGAACAGTCACTAGGCACCTCTGGACTGGGATATTGGTCGCCTCCCCCTCCTAGAGCACACAGGGCTGCATGCTCCTGAGAGTACAGTGCTTGGGCTCCAATTGAGTCGCCAACCCGACAACAGGTTCCAGCCAGAAGGGGTCCAGTAAGTTGCCAGTAGTCACTCTGATTGCTCTGTATGGGTTTGTGTAATGTGCTTTTTGCCCAGAGTGAAGAAGAGCTTGAGCAAAACACATCTCTTTTCCATGACCTCGTGTCCTTCCCCAATTCTTCTGGGTATTATGCATAAAACATTTTGTAAGTATTTTTGGAAGATTTTTATTATCCTCCCCCACATCTAACAGTAATTCTCTGCTTAATGCATATGGACTTGGATGTTTCTTTTTCTTTACAGGAGGAGCAAAAGGTCCCACAGCTGCTATTCCTTTTAGGACATTTGGGCTTTTTCATTGTATCATTTACCCTTTCTCCCTTAAATGGTGATGGTGGTCTGATATTCACCATTCCAGGATTTCTGGGCCCTTTCCTAGAAACAATGCCATTATTTCTCCCTCTTTCCTCACCCTGTCTTCTCTTTTTACAGGATCTTTGAGTATGCCCATTTTTCTCATAGTAGGTTGCTCTTGCAAGCACTGGCATTCAGAACATTGCCCTGGTAACCTCAGCGATGCTCTGAATAGCCAGAGACCACAGGAGCAATGCTGGTAGTCTACTCCCAACATAGATACTTTATGCTCCCCTACTCCACATTTTTTTCAACATTTTGCCATTCAATACTCTTAGCCCGTAGTCTCTAGGGGAGTGATGGCTACCAGTGATTAATGGCAAAATTTAGTCCTCGGGCTGTTCAGGGGGCCCACTTGGGGTTCACGCTCAAGTTATCCTCCCTGTCAGTGCCTACAGACAGAGCACAATTTTAATAGTTAAACAGAATTGATGGAGGCAGATGCTGGGTTTCCTCACACTTATGGTAGTATCACAGAATAATCTCGAAAGCACTTGAAAACTATAGGCACTACAACAACTTTAGTTTAATGAAACAGTTTAGGTGTATAGATCATGCCACTGCAGTCTCACTTATCAATTTGCTGACATTTATGAGGTTTTTAACTTGTTTTAAGTCACACTTCCCTGCTTGTGACTTACACAGCCTCCCTTAACACTTACTGTAAAGAGAGATCTAATGTGTAAACTTCCTTTATAGCACAGCCAATTAAAATTAGAATTTCTTATCGCCCGCTCTGTTAAAAGCCTAGACCCTGCAGGAGCCTCCTGTGTGTAAAAATACAGAAATAGGGAAATACAATATAACTAGCCAGGATAGTAATACAAAGGTCAGAAGATTCAGTAGACAAGTCAAAATGTAATAACCAGAAAATCACTTAATACATAATGCACTATACAAGGAACCAAGTGTAAACCACAACAGGGCAACGATTATGGGGAAAAAACTTATTTAAATACTGAGGTGGACACTGATTGGTCCAAGAAGTACAAGACAAGTACAAGACAAGGGGAGTGAGCATCAAGGTCAGAGACCCAACTAAGCTCTTCAGGAACGTACCCCTTCCAATGGATGATATACTGTAGTACACCACGGGAAAAAACAAGAGTTCAGTATAGGCTCACATTCCTCCTGTCCTTCCACAAACAGAGAAGGCAGAGAAGTGAATTGATTCCACTCAAGGGTTTCTGCAGAGAGGTACGGAACATATTAAGTATGTGCATTCCTTTAGGTAAATCAAGAGCATACAAGACAGGATTGATCCTATGCAGGATCCAATAAAGGCCAATGAATTGTGGAGCCAGTTTAATAGAAGGCACTTGGAGATGGATAGTTTGGGTCAATAGTCAAACCCAATCTCCTACATGGTCAGTAAGAGCTGCATGATGGTATCTATCTGCCAGTACCTTGTGTTATCTAGAAGTCTTAACTAAAAGATGCGGTACCTGCTCCCAAGTGTAAAAAGTTTCATCCAAAACAGGCAAAGACCATTAAAAGAATGCAGCAGGAAGAACTAATGTTGGCCGTATGGTACAAAAGATTGACTATGTCCAGAGGTTCATGGGAGACATTTTGCTAGCAAACTCTGATCAAGGAAGTAGGCCAGCCCAGTCATCTGTGTGGTTTGAGATAAAACAGCACAAGTACTGCTCTAGGGATTGATCAGCACATTTGGCATCTCCATTGGACTGTGGATGGTAAGCTAATAAAAAAGACAGAGCAATACCCATCTCCGAACAAAAAGCCTTCCAAAAACGAGAAATTAACTGGCTATTTTGATCAAATACAAATCTCTTATGGAATGCCATGTAGATAGAACACCTCTCTGTTGAAGATAACCGCTAATTCTGAAAGTGCACAATGATTGGTCAGTTGCAGTGATGACATGGCTCTCCCAGAAGCGAAAATGACGCAAGGCATCAAATTAGTATAAGAAGAGGGGTGCCGCAAGCGTGCAAGGTTACTCTTACTGTCAGAAAACCTATGAGCATTCACCTCCCCATACATGCATTAGGCACTTTTGGAAGTCTGGATGCAAACGTTGCTTAAGAAGGCAGAAGAGAACTGGGAGACTGATTGATGCATACAACTAGGCAGGACAAAACTCAGGCGCCCCCCCTCCCCCCGCGCCCCCCCTCCTCCCGCGCCACCCCCACCCAACCTTTCCCCCATACTAAATACACTAAATACACACGCACACATTCACTGACAGATACGCATACACTAGCTAACAGAAACACACACACACACACTAACAGACACACTCACACTCAGTAACAGACAAACACACTCACTAACAGACACACACTCACTCACTAGCAGACACACACACTCACTAACATACACACTCACTAACATACACACACAGTCAGACACAGACACACACACTAACAGACACAGACACAAACACTAACAGACACACACACTAACAGACACACACACTCACTAACATACACACTAACAGACACACACACACACTAACAGACACACACACACACTAACAGACACACACACTAACAGACACAGACACACACACTAACAGACACAGACACACACTCACCCACCCACATTAACACATTTTTTTTAAATTTATTTTTAACACATTTTTTTTTATTTTTTTTTAACACTTTTGTTTTATTTATTTTTAACACATTTTTTTTAATTTATTTTTAACACATTTTTTTTTTAAATTTATTTTTAACACATTTTTTTTATATTTATTTTTAACACGTTTTTTTTTTTTTTTTATTAACCCCCCCCCCCAGCCTCCTTACCTTTGGGAATGCTGGGGAGGGGGGTGTCTCTTCGTCCCTGGTGGTCCAGTGGCTGCTGGGCGATCGGGCGGCACTGCATGGCGGGCGGCCGGCTGGCGAGGGAGCACTTCCCCTGAGCTGTCTGCTCAGCTCCCTCGCGCGCCTCAGAGTGAGGCTGGGAGCCGGAATATGACGTCATATTCCGGCTCCGCCTCCCAGCCTCACTCTGCGGCTGGCGAGGGAGCTGAGCAGACAGCTCAGGGGAAGTGCTCCCTCGCCGGCCGGCCGCCCGATCGCCCAGCAGCCCGCCGGCATGTCTGTTAGCCGCAAGGCTAACAAGACATTTGCCTTGGGCATTTGGGGGCGGCTTTTTTTGCCGCCCCCTGGAAAATGCCGCCCAAGGCAAATGCCTTGTTTGCCTCGCGGCTAATACGCCCCTGCATACAGCACGTGCAGGAAAGCCAGAGCAG